>NC_067467.1:10870163-11170163 GCF_025434085.1 Hippocampus zosterae
ACATGCAAACTCCACACAGGGAGGCCGCAGCTGGAATCGAACCCGGTACCTCTGCACTGTGAAGCCGACGTGCTAACCACTGGACTACCGGGCCGCCTTAAAGGAAATTAATAGACGTGTAAAATAAGTAATTTCTTAGCTGTCAGAACAAAAGAAGCATTCTCAAGTGGAGATAGAAAATAAAGTCAGTGGTAATTACACATCAATTTCATCTGATATGTTGACATTTTCAGCCGTTTTGAAAAAATTCCTAAAAATCGAAAGTTTGTTATCCTGTGAGGGCTGTAGGTCTGGGGATAACTACAGCTCTCCGGCTTTCCAACGTGACACCTCCCGTCCGAATCTGATTATGCATTTGGGAATGAGAAGCCCCTGAAATGTGGCAAGATGACCTGGGTCCCGAAAAGTTGATATGAACATGTTGACATTATTGACCATTTTGAAAAAAAAATCCTAAAAATTAAATGTTTGTTATCCCGTGAGGGTTGTGGATCTGGGGATAACTACAGCTCACCGGCTTTCCAACGTGACACCTCCTGTCTGAATCTGATTATGCATTTGGGAATGATTGGCCTCTGAAATGTGGCAAGATGACCTTATTTCCAACAAGTTGATGTGAACATATTGACATTTTTGACCGTTTTGAAAAAAGGTCCTAAAAATTTAAGGTTTGTTACCCCGTGAGGGCCGTAGGTCTCGGGATAACTACAGCTCCACGGCTTTCCAACGTGACACCTCTCGTCCGAATCTGTTTATGCATTTGGGAATGAGAAGCCTCTGAAATGTGGCAATATGGCCAAGGACTTGACTTGGAGGCCAAGGCCAAGGCCAAGGACTTGAGAAATTTTCAGAGGCCAAGGCCAAGGACCAAGGACTTGCCTCCAAGGCCAGGGACCAAGGACTGATTTTGAAGCTGAGGCCTAGCCGAGGATATGTATAAAACAATGCTATCATACCACTTGGCAGGTCTTCATGATTTGCATCACCCCTCCATCATAACCCCTTGCACTCCCTAACGCTTGAATGAAGTGTTTTTATTCAAAGAGTAGAACAGTCAGGGTATGTGTTATTTATACTGAGAAAAACAAAAAAGCATATGATATACATTTATGAATTATTGTTTTAGTACAGTAGTTTCTTAATGTGAAGTAAATCAACACTCAACAGCCATGACATGGCACGGGAGACAAGTTGAGAAATGACTTTGCATAGAAGTCAATCACTAAGTGCAGAAAAAGAGGTAATCTCTGCAGTGATAATTTTACAGTTTACCGGCAGCGAGTCCCAGGGACTCACTGATCAGAAAAGTATGAGTCCCATTGTGCATTGAGAGAGTCCCAAATTTCGAATTCTGAAATGGTCGACTTATTCAATGATAATAACACAAACAACAACATATACATACAATTATAAACAAATGTTGCAAAAATTTAAATAATTCAGGAGCAGGCCTGAGGATTTTGGCTCTTTGAAGTGAACGATGACTCGTTTTTAGACGAAAAAAAACTACCATGTATAGTAAGGCGTTTTTAGCCGAAAAAAACGACCATGTATAGTAAGGCGATTTTTGGCCGGAAAAAAAAAACGACAATGTATAGTGAGGTGTTTTGAGCCGAAAAAAAACAACCATGAATAGTAAGACGTTTGTAGCCAACCCCCCCCCCCCCCCCGCCCCCCCGACCATGTATAGTAAGGCGTTCTTAGCCGAAAAAAACGACCATGTATATAGTACGTCATTTTTGGCCGAAAAAAAACGAACATGTATACTACGGCATTTTTAGCCCCCAAAAACGAACATGTATACTACGGCATTTTTAGCCACCAAAAAACGACCATGTATACTACGGCGTTTTTAGCCGAAAAAAACGACCATGTATAGTAAGGCATTTTTAGCCCCCAAAAAATGACCATGTACAGTAAAGCATTTTTGGCCGAAAAAAAACGACCAAGTATAGTAAGGCGTTTTTAGCCAACCCCCCCCCCACCACCACCACGTATCGTAAGGCATTTTTAGCCGAAAAAAACTACCATGTATATAGTAAGCCGTTTTTAGACGAAAAAACGACCATTTGTAGTAAGGCGTTTTTAGCCGAACAAAAACGACCGTGTATCGTCAGACGTTTTAACCCGAAAAAACGACCATGTGTAGTAAGGCTTTTTTCAACGAAAAAAAAACCCATGTATCGTCAGGCGTTTTTAGTTGAAAAAAACTACCATGTAAAGTAAGGCGTTTTAACCTAAAAAAACGACCATGTATAGTAAGCCGTTTTTAGACAAAAAAAACGACCATGAATAGTAAGGCGTTTTTAGCCGAACAAAAACGACCGTGTATCGTCAGGCGTTTTAACCCGAAAAAACGACCATGTGTAGTAAGGCTTTTTTTGACGAAAAAATACGACCATGTTTAGTAAGGCGTTTTTAGCCGGAAAAAAAACGACCATGGACAGTAAGGCGTTTGAACCCCAAAAAACGACCATGTATAGTAAGGCATTTTTCAACAACAACAAAAAAAAAACCATGTATCGTCAGGCGTTTTTAGTTGAAAAAAACGACCATGTAAAGTAAGGCGTTTTAACCTAAAAAAACGACCATGTATAGTAAGCCGTTTTTAGACGAAAAAAACGACCATGTATAGCACGGTGTTTTTGGCCCAAAAAAGGCGTTTTAACAACAACAAAAAACGACCATGTATAGTAAGGCGTTTGTAGTCGAAACCCCGCCCCCGACCATGTATAGTAAGGCGTTTTTAATTGAAAAAAAAAAAACGACCATGTATAGTAAGGTGTTTTGAGCCGAAAAAAAGGACCATGTACAGTAAGGTGTTTTTAGCCGAAAAAAAAACGACCACGTATAGTGAGGCGTTTTTAGCCCAAAAAAATGACCAGGTATAGTAAGGCGTTTTTGGCCGAAAAAAAGGACCATGTACAGTAAGGTGTTTTTAGCCGAAAAAAAAACGACCACGTATAGTGAGGCGTTTTTAGCCCAAAAAAATGACCAGGTATAGTAAGGCGTTTTTAGCCCCCAAAAAACGACCATGTATAGCACGGTGTTTTTGGCCCAAAAAAAGGACCATGTATACTAAGGCATTTTTAGCCGGAAAAAAATGACCATGTATAACGACCATGTATAGTAAGGCGTTTTTAGCCGAAAAAAACGACCATGTATAGTAAGGCGATTTTTGGCCGGAAAAAAAAATGACCATGTATAGTAAGGCGTTTTTAGCCGAAAAAAAAACGACCATGTCTAGCATGGCGTTTTTAGCCGAAAAAAAATGACCATGTATCGTTAGGCGTTTTTAGCCGAAAAAAACAACCATGTATAGTAAGGCGTGGGTATGGTATTATCTGCACTCAGTGATTGACTTCTATGCAAAGTAATTTCTCAACTTGTCTTCCGTGCCATGTCATGTGTAAGCGCCTCACAGCCGACATCGGTGCAATTAGTGGGCGTTCCTGCTGGGTCGCTGAATCTCACGCCGACCGCATTTCATTTTTGGCGGATCTGCAAGATGAATGGCAAGCGCGCGCAATTAGCGGCCACTTCATTAGACACACCTGGATAGGGTTGAAGAGATAATCGACGAGCGGACAAGTCGACTTTACTACTCTGCCTCGATGGTTAAAGAGGGACAGTTGACAGTGCTTCATGTTGGGGGGAGGAGCTTCACTTCACTTCATGTCAGAAAACTGCACTCAATCGACAACAAAATGATATCCAGTAATCCCTTGTTTATCGCGGGGGCTACGTTCCAAAAAGAACCAGTGATAAGTGAAATCCGTGAAGTAGTGAACATTATTTTTTTTTACAGTTATACAATACTTAACAATATGTACAATGAAATCAAAGCCCAAAACCTGTTTTCAGGCCCAATTACAAAAAAAACAAACGTTTTCAACAAATCACTATAATAGTTTTTGGAAATACTGTAATGTCAACATGCGGCGCCGCCGACGCGTTCTGATTTAAATGTTTAAAAGCATTTTTAAAAACTGCACTAAAAAAATCCTTGAAACAGCAAAGCCGCGGAAAGTGAACCGCGTTAGAGCGAGGGATCACTGTAATAATATTTGAATCTGGCCACTAAGTCTCGATTTTGACACCTGTGCTCCAATCCAAAAACGCTCAAGTCTGCGTGTGCGCCTTGTATTCACACCCATTTCTGCTCCGTCCCTCTACAGGATTTGTAAGATATCTGAGTGGACCACCTCGCAGGAGCAAAGCAAAGATAAATGCTGTCCTAACAGCCAGCTAATCCTATAAAAACGGACAGGATGACGGACAGGCCCTGCTCCCTGAGGCGGCGCTCCTACACCGACAGCAAGCGAGAGCGAGAACTCTGAGAGACAGGAGAGAAAAATGCTCATGGAGAGAGCAACTCCTCAAGGACTCGGGAACCGAATGTGTTCTGGACCGTGCGTTTGGGAGCTGAGGCACTCCGGGAAGGGGGTCTGCTTGAAATGCGAATGTGTGTGTGGCATTCCGATGGGTTGCTATCACATTGCCACACCTGGCGGACAGAGATTGGACAGGCGCATCCATCTGTCCACTTTGTGTGTCGGCCAAAAGAGGTGTGTGTGTGTGTGTGTGTGGGTGGGGGGGGGGGGGGGGGTATACGTGATCTTCCTAAACATCACTCTGCTGTGCATATCTGTACATCTACAACACAAAATGTCAACAATGAGCCACTGGATGTGACACCAAACTGTACATGTTGATGCGCTTACACAGGTTCAAAATATCATTGCGGTGTTTTGATGACAGCGACACCTTGAGATACAAGTGATGGAATTTGCGAATGTTTTAGATATCAGCCACTTTTAAGATCGTTGACAAAGCTTAGAAAAAGGCTTCACGTTGTTTATTGCCACTCCAAGTTGTAGTTGACTTCCAAAATAAAAAGAATTACACCTTGTCTAAAGAAAGAACCACGTAGCTTAGCTTGTCAGTCCTCAAGCTTAATGCTCATGCGAAAGACCATCCACGCCGTGGTGCGAGAATCTTTTCAGCAAGTGGTTGAACAGTTTGGCAACACCTGCAGGCAGACAATAAAACAGGACTATTTTTTTACCCTCTGTCAAGGACTTCCAGTAGTATTAGTGCTGCACAGATGAGCTGAGAGGAGTTGTGACGTTTCGATGAACACTATAAATGTCTGTCTTATACTGCCTCCGGGTGACCAAAACGGGGACACCTGTAGAAATGCAATGTCCATTAAAGCAAAAAAAAAAAAAAAAGCTTGTCAAAAATTGTTTTACATTTTAGTCAATTGTTTTTACCGTCTTTCTGTTAAGTATAACATTAGTGAGTGCTAGTTTCCTTATTCAAAAGCACATTACATTTGGGGGGGCGGGGGTTCTTTGAGGAAGCTGGAACTGATTAATGACATTTCCATTCATTTCAATGAGGAAAGACTATTTGAGTGTTTCGAGTTCCATCTTCACGGAGCGAATTCAACTAGTATCTCAAGGCACCACTGTACAACACTCTTATCTTCTAAAGTGTATATTAATATGTATTTACCACACCTTGGCACCAACCTTGGTTGACATCCGATTTTGTGTTCTTGGGAAATAGTACAAAAACAAAACAGGTGAAAAAAAAAAAGGTACAAATATTCAATAGCTGCCATTGTCTTTACATTGCAAGGCTCCAAGAGGGTTGGGTCATCTCACCGCATCTCTTCTGTACAGTTCTGAACTCGTATTCCTGTGCTCACGATGTGCGAATCCAGTTTTTGCGAGAACCACGCCACACGCGTGGTCTCCGATGTAGCCTCTGCCACCGCGCGTGATGACACGCACAAGGTGTCCGCTAACGCGACGGACCGCGCGACATATTCAAGTGCGTTACAAATAAATGAGTGAAGGAAAAAAAAACCACCACGCCAAACATTCAACTTTTATGAAGCTCATTCTTTCATGGTGTATATAAGTATTTGATGCTGTTTAAATGTAAATTGTGCTGTACTAATAATAACTGTGTATAGTATTTCCTAGAGATGTTTATTTTCTATAAAATGGAATATGTTATTGCTTATAAATTATTAAAAGAATCCATTGATGAAGATATGTCCTCTTTTTGGAATGTCACCTGTTAATTTGGAGCATGCTTGTTTTTTTTTTTGTTTTGTTTCCCATTATTTATTTTCATGTTTGAACTCGATGCATTGCTTTGTTGGACATGTTTTTGTACCGCCAGTGTTGAAATATACCAGCACCTTTCAAAGCTACCCTCCCTTTTTTTTATTTGTCTTTTCTCAAAACGCACCACCTTCAACACGCTGATGAAAATTAAACAGATTAGGCTATGTTGAGATTTCCATTCCATCGCATCCTTCGATCTGAAATGATTAATCGAACCAACATAAGTGACTTTGAAAAAAAAATTCTAAATTAAGATACTGTGATTTCATTTCAATTATAATAAAGCGTCTGTAAACCTATGTATGTACATTTTGATTTTCAAAACAATATAATTTATTTTCAGATTTTTTATTAATTTAATTCTAAATCATATAGCCTGATTCTTATTTTTCCCCAAACATTTGTGAATGAATACATAAACTTTTAACTATTTTCATACAGAAAACATTCTCATTCATTCTAAAAACTTGTTTTATTATCGACATGGATCATGGCGATGAAAATATGCAAGGAGCCACAAATATCCATGTGTGTGTGTCACCCATAAACATGCACTTCCTGCAACAGAAAAAAAAAACCCCAAAATCGTTTTTTCTGTTTTGTTTTTTACAGTTTTAAGATGCATCCACGGTCCTAAAAACACTGAAAGACAAAGTGCTCCTCAAATTGAAGCCTCAACAAGGAAGAAGTCCTCTTCAGAAGGAAAATTATTTTGTGTAGCTGCGTGGAGAGAGAGAAAAGAAAAAAAAGCAACAAATGCTGCGCTTTATGAAAGGTCAACTGAGTCACCCGCAAAAAATGTCACTTTGATGACTTGCCGACGCTCAATCGCCATGGCAGCGCAGCCTTCTGAGGAAGCATTAAGCGTTTCTTGTATGTCAAATACTGCTGAATCAAAATCCATTATAAATACATTATTAATATTCTATGTACACGTCAAAACAAACACTAGGAAAATCACCTTTTAAAGCCATCGCGTCGTTCGCTCATCTCTTTGAAATCAGCCTGGCGGCGGGGCGGGGAGGGGGGAGTGGGGGCCGTAGTGCACGTGGACCAAATATGGTCATTTTCCTCCGGGCAAATAAAAAGAACAAACTCGCTCACTCACTGGCACACAAGCGTTTGGCATTCACACTGCACTGTCCAATGACAATGAGGATGTGATGGCGCCTCTCTGAGGTCAAACTGTGGCACTGCACTGGACTCACACTAGGACAGACATACTGGGAGAAGAACTGCTTCCTATATTCTGCTCATAATCCAAAAATATCACGACCTCATCCAAAAAGTGCCCAGGTGGGGAAATGCAAGTCAGTTTTCAGATGAAAACTTGTGGTTTGTTTTGTGATTTTCAATTGGTTGGGTGGGGAGGGGAGAATGGAGCCGGGGGGTCTCTTAGCTGTTTGTGACAGTGGTGCCGCTGCCCAGCTTGATGATCATTTGCTGGCAGTCGTGGAGGGTACGCTTGTCTCCCAGCTTCTCTAGCGTGCGAGCGGCGTCGGCCAGCATCCCCACCCGCTGGCCGGGGGCTGAGAGGAAGGACGGGGGGAGGTAGCGGCACGCCAGCATCACCGCTTCCGCCTGCTCGCGCTGGCCCGGGCGCGTCTCGCATTCTTCTGTCACACAAAAAGGCAAGATCCAGCGATAGCCATTGGGAATTCTGAAACACTTGCCGCAGCTATACTATCCACAGCATGTTCCAAATGATTATCGATGTGTGGCGGAGTATTCACATGGCCAAAATGAAGAGTTTTTAGAAAGTCCCCAAAAAGGTGCCAGCTTGGCTGAGTTAGCAAACAGCACATCGTTCACGGCATTTGTAGTATTAGCTACAAAAGCTATGATGCTGTACATTCGACTGAATAATGAATTCATTCAATTTCGTTTGTCAAGATGATTTTGTGCAGTTTCAATCGTTCTCCGGGAAAAAGAAGGGCTCTCAAACTGAGGACTGCGGTATTGTTGGGATCCACAACTTAAGATACGATAAATGATATATTCATTCATTTTCCGAACCGCTTGATCGCGGGGGGTGCTGGAGCCTATCCCAGCTGTCTTCTGGCAGTAGGCGGGGGACACCCTGAACCAGTTACCAGCCAATAGCACGCAATCCACATAAATTATATATTTTTTTTTAAATGCATACACCTGTCACTGCATATGGGCACTCGTGGCTAATAAAAGAAACATAACAAAGGAGTTACTCCTCCCTACTTCAACTTTGGGCCAATGAAAAGCTGTGATACGTTTGCGATTTTGTGACATCTTCGTTTTTTTTTTAATTAGGAAAGCAACACACCTGTCTTGGTTCCGGGTGTGGCTCTGCGTCGCAACGAGCGGTCCAGGAGCTGATGCGTGCGCGTGGGACTGGCCCCCGCCATCAGCCTGGCTGTGGCCTCGTGAAGGAACAACTGGAGAAGGGACAAGAGAACGCAGCAAAATGAGTCAAGTAACGGTGACTCAGACTGAATGTTCTGCTTTGCCAGCAGCGCTGCTACCAAACACTTAAAACACTTAAGCTTAAATAGTGTGTGTGTGCGTGCGTGCGTGCAAGCGAGCGTGACCAGACAGCTCAGCAAAAAAACGACACTTTTACACAATCTGTCCTCAAACATCATGTGAACTTGTCCTTGAAGGAACATTACTTAAAACCCTCAGGTCAGGGCGACTTGTTTGTACGCCGCTGTCAGAATACTAAAATATGTGTTAATTATTGGCCCAAATGGCTTTTAATTTAAGCCGTCGAATGATCTCGTTATTACGAATAATTAATTACAATCCTATTCAGCACATCAATACAAAGCTGATCGCAGTCGCGAGTGCAGCCACAGCTAACTCTAGCATCAAAAGCGTTAGCAATATAACGAGCCATAGCAAGCTCTTCGACAAACTAAACTCGAAAACACCCCACGCACGAGGCATAGTTGATGTATCCTCTGTAGCCTACTGGAAGTGATTGATGCTTATTTCAGCAATTTATTTTGTAATGATCAACTGTGTTATTTCTAAAGTGCTAATTTACAGCACTGTCATTTAAGGGTCTCTTATTTTTTTCTTATTACCCGAAGCAAATTCAGTGTTCAGTACTTTTATTGCTCAGAAAAGACTTCTTACTGTTTTTGATATGTTAACCTAAACACTTTTTATGGACTTGATGTTTTATTTTATTTTTATTTTGTAATTATTTGGGGATTTACAAAAAAAAAAAAAATCATTGACATTCCCCCGTGGTCGAAACTAAAGGTTGCAGGTAGGATTTGGGATTCGTCTCGAATACAGCAGAAGGTAAATTGCTCGGACTGTTCAAGTCTGTTTAAGACTTTATAATGCCACTTTTTTTTGTGATGCCAATCTTTTGATCTGCCTCAATAACGTATTGAATTTAAAATGAAAATAGGGGTTTTCTCAGCAGCTTTTAGATAAGATTAAAATATCATTTAATTAGATCAATGAATTACAGATCTTAATTAATTAATTTCACTTTTTTTTAATCACTTGACAGCACTACTTTTAATCCAGCCAGCAGAAAATGCGGCGGGGGTGTGCAGTAAATGGCATAAATGTGGCATACGGTATAGTTTTGGACTCTGACATAATTGTATCAAGTATAAATCAAGTATTTTATTTTGGCGAATCACATATGCTAACAAGTTATGGTAAAGTAAACCCAAGAGCACTTGGACATACTCTTCGCATGGCGGGTCTGAAACTCTGTGCCAGCTTGCGTAAAGAGCTGAGGTCCTGCTGAAAGCCTTGGAGCTCGGGCGGGGAGGCCTGGTGGAGCCCGGCGGAGCCTCCGCCGGGACCCACCGGGCCGAGTCCAGCCGCACTGGCCCCTTGCTGCTGCTGAAGATGCCACACGTTGGTCCTCATCACCAACAGCAAGTCACACAGCAGCAACTGTACCACCTGCGGAGAAAATGTGCACGGATTGGCAAAAATGAACCTACTCCCCAAAGACAGCTGGGATAGGCACCAACACGCGCGCGACGCTCGTAAGGATGAAGTGGTTCCGCTAAAGGATACATGGAACATGCATGCAAACATGCTGACGTGGCTGACCACTTCCTTTGACACCGAAGCATTACAGCAATGCAATTGTAAACAAACCACATCTACCTAACCTAACTTTTTTACTGTCCAGTTGACATCACTTCCCGAAAGCACCAGATAATGAATTCTCCCAATAAGACACCCACCCATACTCTCATTAATTATATGGTTGAATTCTTCTTCCACAAATGCAATATTAATCATGGGCACCTTGTTTGGGCTAGTACTGGCACATCCAATGTTTTCTTGCTTTAAAAAAAATGTGCGGGTTGAGTTCCTCTGAAGTGATTGGCTGTTGGAAGCTCAGCTCTGTGTTGCACTGCAGGAACATTGCACTTAGCGTACACATGCAATGCAACTACAATGCACCACAGCCCAGGCCAAAAAAAAAAAAATTCTGTGCACCAGTTGCTGCCTACTTTCCGATAAGGACCGTAGGGTGTGTGTGGGTGTGTGTGAGTGATGATGCATTTGTCCAGGCAATTTCCCCTGTTTACAACTTAATGCACGGCCATGTGCGGGCACATCTGTCACCGAGTATTTGCGTGCGTGCTTGAGCATGTTTTATACTTTTGAGACAGATGCCATTGCACACACAAAGAGTGCCCTCTCGGGAGTGATAAGCAACAACTTTCATGGGAAACAAATTTGCACGCTTGTAAGTGTGTGTACCTTGTCTAAACTGGAGCTGTGGGAGTGCGGACCAGGGTTGAGGCTGTCTCGGAGCAGGGCGCTGGCCTTGTCGCTGTGGCTCAGACTCAACTGCCAGTTTTCAGGCTTGGACAGCAGAGCCCGCACCGCTCGGAAGGTGTTGAGACAAGCCTTGGGCAGCAGGCTCCTGACAGCGTAAGAGGAGGCGCACACACACACACACACACATACATACATAATGCAGGTCAGTGTGGGCGATGGCGGCGACATGGGACCGAGGGAGACGTGACACAACCCACTCACTCCACGTTCTGTAGCGTGCGCGGCAAATGCTCGACAGTTGGGTACAACCTCTCCGCGGCCGCGTCGTCCCCCTGGAGCCAGTTGATGATCACCACGGCGACTGAGGACCACCATTTCGAGTGGGGGTCGCAGCCTAGATGACAGGACAGAAATTGTTCTTTTCTTGGGGGGGGAAATAATTTTTGGAAAATGAACAATTTCAAAAATATATTTAATTAAGCATGTTATTGACTACTAAAAAAACTGAAACATCTTACACCTGTGTTATGGTACTACGATTTTTAGCATGTTAAAAAACATGAAATGAGAAATGATATTCTAAAAAACCTAACGTGACATCTCGTTCGGGCAATTCATTTGAAAAAGAAAAACACCTGAAGCAAACACTTAAAAATAATCTTACACATATGCTTTAAATGTTTCAGCGTGCCATGACAGATTTTCAATTGGACTTGACCTATGACTCCATCGCAAAACACTCATTTCTGTCTGGTGGAGGCTTTCATTTGTTCATTTGGACTCTGTGTCACTGCTGAAAGGTGAAATTCTTCAGGCGTCGCAAAATTGTTATTTGGAACTGTTGATAAGTGACACCTTGACTAACAAATAACAATCTCGGAGCGGCGTGCTTCACCGAGACGATGGCGAAAGGTCTGACATTGGAGTCACTCACCACCCAGGGTGGAATTTAATATGCATGACAGCGGCGACACACATCTGCTGTCTGTGTTTGACCTCTGAATCAATCTGTCACAGTCCTCCGGTAAACTTACAACATGATGAGACCAGAGACCATTTTGACGACTCGGTTATGAGAGCAAAGTACTTCATTTAGACGCGGGGCCAACACGCGCCGGATGCCGACACTAAGTCAGTGCCAAGAAGAGGCTGCCATTAAAATCCCCGCCGTGCCGCCCATCCCTCCCACTGCTCAAGGTGATCACTGATTTGACAGGCCCGAAGATAGATGAAGCAATCCAGCAGATGACTCCCATTTGGCCCGCCAGCCTCCCCTGAGCCCCCCTCATTTTTTCCCCCCCTCAGATGAGCGATCAGCAAGTACAGAGCGAAGCTGTGGGAGGGTGAAAATCAGTCCGCTCAATCGCCCAAATGTGAAAATCAACATTATCTCTCGCCTTCTACTGGGAATATTATGGCAAAATGTAAGCGGCGGGCAGGTCGTGACAGACAGCAGGAAGCAAGAGTGAAGAAGAAGAGGGGAATTATTTTTTTGAACAGTGAAGCTATAAACTTTGACATTACATGGTAAAAGCGCTGTTTTGTTTATGACAATAAAAATTTATTTCCCATCCATCTATTTTCTCGAAGGTTTCTCGGGTTGCACAACATATCGAAAAACTATCTCCATTGCCAATAATGGTTTCTTTGGTCCGACAAAATACAATTATTTTCTTGTAAAATACTACTGCTGGTCAAAATAATTTTTTTAAAAATGTAGTGTTTGCTGCCATCTTGTGGCACCAACAGGCAAAGTTAACTTGCGGAATTTCACTATTCACGGCTAGGTTCGGTCTGTATCTTCGCGCCAATAGCAGTGTAGTGTTCTTGCTATTCGTCTTATCATTTGTAGTAATAGCAGGAGAAGTCATTTACCCGTCACAGTGGCCATGTTGGAACCGATAGCAAAGGACTGGGACGTGGCACCAGCTGCGTCAGAGGCGCTAATCAGCAGCTGCAGATACTCCAGAGCATCCGCATACTCTCTGAAGACAGATATGAACAATGAAGTCAAACATTAAAAAATTAAAAGCATGAAATCGGTCACAAAGAAACGCACGTCAGATCATCGGTTGTACATGTGTGTATTTTTATGCATGGAAAGAAGAGTGGAAAATGACTTTTTCTGCACTGTAGATGTTGCCGAAATGGAAATCTAAAAGAGCCTTTTTTTTATCTAGGTAGGTTCAATGACAGTACTTTATTTTTTAATAACTTTATCTGAATAATATTTGCCATATTCTCCAGTGGACATTTTCTGTCATTTATATTCAACAAGAAGACAGTCCATTAGGCCCACTTGCACAAAAACATACCTGTATGGACAAAATATCGATACCAAAAAAAAAAAAAATGATTACCTTTGTAAATGTATGTAAATTGATGCAGCTCTTGTAATCGATTATGATTTATTGATCTGAGCATGTTGTGGCTGCTTGTATACTTTATTTCATAAACCACACAGGATATCGTGAGTGTATAAAAAGCTGGTCCAAGTGCTTTGCTCACCCCTCGCCCTGACTGGTGCTTTTCTCTCCTTTTGGCTGGGCGACACAGTAAAGAGCCTTTTCCAGCAAGTGTTCTCTGAAGGCTTGCGTCACCTGAGCCAGAGGGTCCACTGCAAAGAGTGTCAACAAACCATTTGCATGAGATACCACTTCGCATATTATAAACATAAAACGTTGCATGTTGGTAGGACCTTGCAATTTGGCCTTCAAGTACCCCCCCAAAAAATACTATGTAGCTCACATGCATATTTTGGATTGGCATTGTTGTTTATTAATGCAACATTAATAACTTGATGTTATTGGGATTCTTTAAATGTAATAGCCACACCCCCATTTTAAATGTTCAAAATGTAATAATAAATGTAATAAATAAGACAAAATCCATTCATCACCCATCCCTCTATGCAAATCACGTCTCTTCTTACCAGTGTTGCCTGCCTGACTGTAGATGCTCTCTTTCGGGACGCTGCGAATGGCCCAGTCCCCATCCACAAAGAAGCGGTGGCCGAGAGGGTGACAGAGCCACTGCATGGCTGGAGGCACGCTGCCGCTAGATGACAGGCACGCCTGACGTGCACTGCTAAGGAATACGCGCTGAATAAAAACACCAAAAAAAACAAATGGATTACCCCACCGCAACTATTTCTCGAATGCTTTTGACACTAATAGCCAATCAATCGTGCTTTTTGATTTGTGTTGTTCAGTTAGTACTAATCCCTAAGACATCCTGACTACTCCACTTTAAAAACTGTAAGGTACACAAAATGTGACAAGCAACCTGGCGAAAAATATTTGCTGACATTAGCGTGACTTAAACGAATGAGCGCCGACCGACTAAAGGGCACTCACAGAGGTGAAGTGCAGGATCCTTGGCAGGCTGGCTTTGACTCGGAGCGCCGCAGACACGTACACCTCAGCCAGTGAAGCGACAGGCAGACATGAGCCGGCGCACTCTGCCAGGTTCACCGCGCTGAGAGCCATGTGCACGGCTGAAAGGTGGCTACCGTTCAGCTTACCTACATGTCACGTTACAAGGCAGGAGAATCAAAATTGCAATCCTTCAAGTTGAGAAACGCGCCCTTAAAGGGGAAGTCACCCTGTATTCGAGAGCCAACCTGTCATGTGCAGCTGGTGCAGGCGGTGATAAACCAGCGCAGCATCTCGGCTGCTCTTGCAAGCATCCTCCTGCAGGGGGCGGTCAGATCGCAGTCCACCCGCCCGGGCAGCCAGCCAGCGGCCCACCCAGAGGCGCTGAAGGCAGAATCTGAGCAAGGACCACAGCGAGGCACAGGCCATGTCAAGCTGGGAGGTGGGTAAGGGACGTCCCAGAGCTTTGAGACAAGTCCAAAGGTTCTGACTGGCCTGGGCAAAATCCCCCTGTGAAAGAAAAGACAGAATTAATAAACAATACAAGGCCACCAAATGCGGGTCTGGCGTGGAAATATTTTCTCACAGTCACAACCTTATGACAGTATTACTTTGAAGTATCAAGAAAGCCATTTCATCTCCTTCAGCGATACATACTCTTGCCAGGTCCAGATCAGCCTGCTTGCGGTGCCTCCAGAACAAGATGGATGATCCAGAATGAGGTCTGGTTACCGGCTCTCCATAGACCAGAAGGCGGATCAGAACTCCCGACACCAAGATGCCGTTCAGAAGCCACACCAAAATTGTTGGTAGCATCCAGTCCATCCAGCCCCATGAGTCCGCTGCAAAGAACATTCCCGTAAATAGCCAGACACCAAGCTTAGTGCAATGTAAAACATGTCCGGTTTGTCTTATTTCCTCCACATTATTTTACTCTATTTTTCAATTCATCGCCACTGTTGGTGGCCCACGGTGTCCAAAATACAATGCAGGAATCTACTTACCGGTACTTTTTGTTTACTATTCACAAAATTTGACCGTTACAAGCAGCTTCTGATTGATCAAAGTGTGTTTCCATATTAAATTTACAACAAAGAGTGTAAAGAGAGAAAATATCAAACGGCTGCAGTTGAATAGTCCCTTGAAATATCGTTATAGTCATTGTCTCCTTCTCTTACCCGCAATGTCCAAGCCCAGAACGGTCCTGCCTGCGTGATGGGGGGCGACGGCCGCGCTGCTCGCTGTGCTGCTGCCGGATGAGCAGAGCAGGTTGGCCAAGGGGTTGAGGGAGAGGAAGAGGAAGGTGAAAGCGCAAAGCGCCATGCGAGAACGGTCCAGCATGCCGCCAGCGCTGCTGCCTGTCGCCGATGGGTCCAGCATGCCCACGTTTGGCTGGTGCACACAAGAAGACAAAGAAGCATTCAAGTTAAAAAAAAAAGCCAAACAACTATTTAAAAAGTGCAGAAAGTTTAGTTGTGACTTTCATAACTCTGTCACGAGGCTACTTAATAAAAGGCTGAGAGTGTGTCTGCAAATGAGGCGCTCTTTGCCCACATGCCAGGGCATACACTAGTTCCATTTTTTTTTCCACTTCAGTTGAGCGTTGGGGTATCTAAAGCCCACGTTAACTTTTGGCTCGTAAACTTGCAAGGTACTACACCAGAGAGCGTCACCGTACCTTGGTATCCTCTCCCATCGGGCTGTCGGGTTCCGAATCACTCCCGCAATGCGAGAAGGGTGAAGGCGAGCCCACGTCCGACGCTGGCGGTGTGGGCAACTCGGTCTTCAAGTCAGCCGGGCTGTCCACCTCCATGGCAACAAGGTCCTTGAGAGACTCTGCAGTAAAGATGAGGGCAAAATGAGAAGTTCAAGGGGCAATCAGGCGCAGGGAGGTAAAAGCGTCCGCCTTATTAAGAAGGCCTTGTCACTCGGAGTTCGTTATAAAAAGGTCAACTGCTATAAATTGCAGAGAAACAAGAAAAGAATCTGATGCAGGGAAAGGGCAAGACGAGTGCGTACTGTTTTTCTGAGCCGCCATTTTCAGTGCCAAGTTCTCCTGTTTGAGCTTCTGATTGGATTGCTGCAGGAAACGGATGACGTCGATGGCTTTCCTCAACACAGCTGACTTATTGAGCTACGACACACAAAAGAAGAAGACATTTTTTCAATGATACCGACAATTAACGTCAGTCACGAGAGGTTGTTCTCCCCTTGTTTTCCTCCAGAATCCAGTCACATCTGACTGCGGACGACCACACATCCCTTTTAAAATCTATACTACATTAAACAAGGGATAAAATGATTATTGTGAATATACTGTAACAATAACATCAAACAAATAAATACATAGCACGGCATTTTCCAGCTCTCATAACTTCTTGTTGGGAGGTTGTTGTTTTTTTTTTTTTTACTCAACAAGGAATATTTGCCTCAACGTTTTAATCAGCTGAGGCAAAGTTTTAGGATATCTTCATTTAAAAAATAAAATCAATAAAGCTAATTGGGATGCACCCATCACATGTAATGAAAATGTGTTTTCCTTTCAATCAAATACACTGTTATCAAAAACAGAAGCCTTTCTTGAACATGCCATAGGCTTCATACAAATAGCACTCTTTCCGCAACATTAAAAGCCCAATTTTTCTTTCAAATGTTTCTCTAACAATCTTGCCACACATTTTACTTGCATGTAGCCTGTAACACAACGCTTTTCCAACCTCTGGGTTGGGAAACGACCACTCTACCACTGAGCCATGCCGCCTCCAAATAACTTTCATCGTCCTTTTTATGCAGTAGGTGGTGTGGTAGAGCTTTTTTTTAATCAAGTACACAGACGTACAATATTGGCACCTTGACAAATACGCATCCATACTGCATATGACAGAAACGGAAAATCCAGATGCAATGTCTTTATTTGTCAGAGGGATGTGACCGTTTATACTTTTTTTTTTATCAGCCAAGTATCTGATAGCGATGTTCCAAATAAACTCTTATCAGATATCTTAAGTCTTACTGCGGCTTTAAATCTAACCGGTAAAGTTGAGACGGTAACACGGATGAAGTAACCCACCTTGGCTTCAGTGCCTGCGACCAAGTCTTTGAGCTCAATGATTTTGTCGTTGATAGACGAGCGGTAGCGCTTCTCAATGGCGTTGTGGGCCGTGCGCTTCTCCCCCTTGGCGGGCAAAAAGCTCGATTTGCAGTTGTTGATGATGCGGTTGATTGGCAGCTTCTCTGCATCCACCATGACTGGCACAGTCGTCAGGAAGGTGCCGCCGCCCACAAACGCCTTGGAATAAACAGAGCGGACTTTATATTTGTGACGTTAGCATCTTGAAACGTCTATGCTAAGAAAACGGTACTAAACGGATAACATTTCAATCATGTAGGTTAGCTTAACGTAGCGATTTACTCAAAACATGTGCTATCATGCGTGATATTACGGCACTTTTATAGCACTGGTATGTATACTTTGCAAGCCTACTATGTGCCTAGTTGGCTCCATAAATGTTGTGATTTTTTTTTACCTGCAGTGACGCACTCTGAACTGGCGTGGTAGTGGCCAGCGATGTGGACGAGGCCACGGTGGTGACCATGCAGGGGTCATGCTTCAGCGTGGTCAGCAACAGAGACTCAGCTTTGATAAACTGGGGTTGCAGTAACACCTGAGAAACACATTTATGATGATCTTTTTCCACGTGTCCACTCTAACAACAAGTGGCAATCGTTTCAAGTGTCGTGTACGCTTACAGGTACTTGTTGGACATGGGGTGCGAGCGTCGGAGCAGGCGGGCTTCCTGTCGTGGTCAGCAAAGGAGAGGCGGCGGTCAATCCTTGGAGCGGAGTCTGAATCGCCACTGGCTGAACCTTCGGAGGCGAGGAGGATAAGGTGGCCACCGGTTGGCTCGCGCTGCCGGGGCTGCTGGCTGAAAATGTGCAAGGTGCGCCACAATCAGCAAGCGTATCCCAGCAGATGGGCGTCAGTTAATGGGTACATGTTTGCGGACCACTCGGTAAACTGTTATCTGCAATAAGGATGTGATAACAGCATTCAGTGTGTCACCTCTGTTGTCTTATCAAGACACAGTACTTTGCAGTTTGACGCGTGGCTGATCGCATCAGTGTGGAACTGCAAACTATCAAGCTCGTGGATATTTATTGCCACCATGCAATGACAGCTAACATTAGAAATATAATTTAGATTTGAGCATTAAAAGCGATTTACAAGTCTAGCAGGAACATAGCCAAGGGGTCATTCCGTGCCAAATGACAACCCCCCGCCCAAAAAAAAGACAATGTAACCAAGCGGATTTTAATTTTAATGGAACTTGCTGTACTTAGTGATAGTGATGGCACAACACTAAGTCTCAAATTTTAGGGCATTCAATTTTTTTTCATATAATGTAACCTTTTACATGTTGTCTAAAGCAAATTGATGATTAGGAGATGTTCATTTTTTTGTTTTTTTATTATAGAGTCTTGTTTTCTAATTAAAAAACAAAACAAAAATATTTTTGTTGATTTTGTTGCGGTGGCTGGATTAATGGCATTTCCTTTAATTTCAATGGGGGAACACTGTAGGACTTGAAATGCAAGTGTAGCCATGGTAAGTGAAGGAACCTGCATTGCACGAAACTATAACATAAATCACAAAGAATTAACCGTAAAGATAAATCATCACAGTATGAACCTATGTAGCTGTTCTGTCCTCTGTTCGGAGTCTGGTTCTGAAGTTGCATCTGCATCTGGTTTGGAGGCTCGGGGGGAGTTTGAGGTGGTGAAGGGGAGGTGAAGAGTTTTGGAGGGCTGCTGCTGAATGCAGGGTTTGGAACCGGTGATCCATGAGGTGAAGCACCTGAGGCAGGAGCAGTCTGGCCCACAACAGGTTGGGGCGGTTCCACTTTGGGCGGTGTGACAGTGCGAGCCTGTTGCAGGGATGCCGGCTGCTGTTGTGGGGTGGGGATGGAAACCTGGGCCAGCGGGGACTGCTGAAAGGTGCTAGGCTGGAAGGCCTTATCTGGGGTGGATGAGCTGCGGGTGATGGGAGGACCCAGGAGCGCATCCAGGTGGGGGCTGCTACTTAAGATGGAGGATGAAGAACAAGACGTGGATGGAGGTGCAGTTGTGGTGGGCAGGGTGGTGGGCGACGTAACGGCCTGGGGAAGACAAGGAAGTTCCATATTGGTGGTGGGTCCTCCTGTGTATGGAGGGTTATCAAAGAAGTCTCCAAGTTCTCCTTCCTGGTGGATGAGGAGCTTGAGCATGTCTGAAAATCAAAAGCATGATTATAATTGAAAGATGGACTGAAAATAATACCAGTGTATTACATTGACACAACAATAAATATAAGAACTACAGACAGAACATTTGACTATTTTACATTACTTTGCCCTTAAGTATTTGTTTAACTTTACAACAGAGCAAAAAAAAAGCAAAAATCTGCTCATTTTCTCCCACTACAGCAATTTATTCCATTAAATGTACAAAATAAGGCTGCCAAAGTAAAAGCATTCATATCTGGTGTCCTAAAATGAATGATGTCTTCATCAAGCAACAAAATATTTCTCATAAAGCAAAACAAAAATGTGTAATTTGATAAGTGCATTTGAGAATCAAGGCGATTCAACAAACCTATTCTGAATTTGAGCAAACTAGGTCTGTATTTGACAGCTCTAATTTGCATTAGTGAGGCATCACTTTAAGTAGAAACTATTCTGCTAACATATTTTTAATGTCTCCCAATAGGAAATCTTTCATCATGATAATTGATGACAATAACAGATCATTGTTGCGTTTTATTTGCGTGCAAGCAAGCCAGCCGGCTTGGGTGCTTCTTAAAACTGCAACAGTGTTTCGCATGAGGCGATCGCTCTTGACCAATCACATCGCATCTCGGCCGAGACAGGAAAGGTTATAACAGAGAGGTTACTATCGGTCACATGGAGGGTGGAAACACCGTCTCAGGTCTACAGAGTGACGTAATTTGTTTATTTAGCCATAAAAACATCACGTTGCCCAATAATTTAAAAAGGTCTACATCTGGGATTGATATTCAAGTGTTTAGAATTAGATATATATTTGCATGGCGGCCAAGCGAATATGGGTTAGCCGTTTTACAAAGCAGCGCCTACTCAATAACGCGCTGAGCTACTATACAAACGAACAAAAAGTGTGAGACGGTGACGGTTTGGCAATTATCACTTTTTGTATTTAATGGACTTCCGTGCAATTACGGTCAAATGAAGCTCTGTGAACCCGCCAGGAGGAAACGAACGCGAGTAACCTCCGTCTGGGAAACTCGCTGGGGGGCGGGGCGCCGTTACGAGCACGGTAGCCATGCTCTCTTTAAAAAAAAAACATTTCGCAAATCCTTACATGATATATTCCACAAACTAAACATGCCTTTCTACGCGTTTTCTTAATGACACAATCACCGAAAACCACTCCGAAAAGTACATGTATCGCGTGTATGGTTCATCCCATTAGCTCGCTGTAACAAAGCTACACTGTGTCCTAATGTAAACGCTTCATTATGTTCTTTATTAAACAAACATTTTTATCGAAATTAGGATGTACCTAAAACACTAACTGCGAGCGTTATTTTAAGAGGCTGGCTGATATGCTGATGATGCTATTAGTAAGCGTTGACTGTTTTTGTTTGTGAAAATACAATGTTCTTACCGTCAATGTCGCCGAGAAGGGCTGTGTCAATCTCGCTGGGGTCATTGAGCGACAATGTCGGATCCAGATTATCCAACGAAGGATCGTCAAACGACAAGCTGTTCATCTTTGCTGGTGTGTTTTTAGGATATTCCAGTGTAAAATAAAACGATGCTGGAGGGGTGTCGGGGGTAAAATCTCCCAACCGCGAATACTCGTCAGGTTCTCGGGTAGCTACATTTGTACCCAAACGCCATGGAGGATAACTTTTTGTTCCTTTCCACCAACTAGCTGACCGGCGCAAACCCCATGATGGCTCAGGGAAACTTGTCAAACCAAACACTGAAGCCCATTCACCACATCGCGTTTAGCCAAATTCGCCCGCCTCGCTTGATGATAACGGACAGGTAATTCAACCAATCATAAGCACGACAGCCAAATCACTTCCGCATTTAGCCTGCCCCCGCTGGTTGTTGCCAGTGTTTTTGCCAAAACGTGGATGCAAAGAGACGACCGCTTTACAGAAGAGTAAGTATATTGCCACGATGGCGTCACCTATAAATTACATACAGAATCTAAACTCAATTGATTCCTGAAACCTCATCAACGCATCAATTTGATGCCAGTCTATTTTAAGAAAAAAATTAACGCATGGGCGGCTGCGATGTGGGTTTGTCCCTGACAGCCAATAGAGAGCGTGCGTGCAAATGGAAATAAACATCATGTTTGCACGACTCGCATTCACGGCCCCGCCTGTAGAACCAGTGGAATCGTCCAATGAGAAGCGAAGGAGTGGAGTGGTGTGATATGACGTCTCAACCGTGAGTCTGGGATTACATCATGTTCCTTGCTGTTTAAGAGCTACAGGGAAATAACCTGATGCCAACCGTTAATCAAATTTTTAAAAATCATTTTGGTAATGCCCCACAAAGAAATCTACAAAATAAACTGTATTAAAAACGAATGACTACACCTCCAGAAGTGTCGCAATTGTTGAATGTCATCAATTGTGAAACCAAACAAGTCTCTCCTGAATAAATCCCCATCTGATGTCACATGCTCTTCTGGGGCATGTGGGGGAAATGGGTCACTAACCTAGAGTAACAAGGTCCAAAGTCTTGCAGCAAATTCCTTTATTGTCATAGGGCAACATATGCTTTTGGAGCCACGCTAGTGGAACAATACACATATCCACGTGGAGTGAAAATAATCTGTATTATAGTGCAGTGTGGGAGGTGATGAATATAGTTAGAATTAACACTCCTATTCAACATTCTGTTCACATTTTAATGCCATTTTAAGACGACGCCTAATAATTCATCGTGGCAAGTCCATCCATCCATCTTCTACCACTTATCCGGGGCTGGGTCGCGGGGGCATCAGCTTTAGCAGGGAAGCCCAGACTTCCCTCTCCCAAGCTACTTCTTCCAGCTCTCCCCAGGAGATCCCGAGGCGTTCCCAGGCCAGCTGGGTGACATCGTCTCTCCAGCATGTCCTGGGTCGTCCTCGGGGCCTCCTGTCGGTGGGACATGCCCAGAACACCTCACCAGGGAGGCGTTCAGGAGGGATCCGAATCAGATGCCCAAGCCACCTCATCTGGGTCCTCTCTATGTGGAGGAGAAGCGGCGCGACTCTGAGCCCCTCCCAGATGACCGAGCTTCTCACCTTATTTCTAAGGGAGAGCCCGGACACCCTGCGGAGAAAGCTCATTTCGGTCACTTGTATCCGGGATCTCGTTCTTTCGGTCACGACCCATAGCTCGTGACCATAGATGAGGGTTGGAACGTAGATCGACCGGTAAATTGAGTGGCAAGTGACCAAACGGAATTAAGAGTAGCCCAAAAAGTCACATATGAGACTGCAGCCTGTTACAAGAGTGACACTAACTTCCTTGTTTATTTGTATTTTTCCACCATTTTTATAATCTAGTTTTAAATTTGCCTCGTGCTAAGCAGTTTTGAATTCCATACATTTTAGCTGTGACATTCTTTAGCGGAGAATATTGGCGCTTCGGTCTGCTCCGTTAACTTTCTCCTTTATTTATTTAAACTTTACTTTAATTTGTGGTGAGATTTGCACTACTGCGGTGTTTTACCAACGATATTTTTGGGCATAGCATATCATTTGTCAACAATGACACAACAACGAGGAATTTCGCCCCAATATGGAGCTCTCTGGCGTGCCTTTGGCGAGGAATGTTTCCTGAAAGACATAAAGAGACCAAAAAGTAAAGTGACAGAGAGGACTAAAGGGGGCCATTTTTGAGCCATTTTATGTTTTACACACCGACAGACAAAAAATGTCTGTGAGAACACTACAAAGTTGTTTGTTTACTTTCAAATTTCAGCATGCAGCCATCGCGAGCGACGTAATAAAATAATAATGCAATAAGCACAAAGCGTGTGAGGTAGCAGTCTCACATGTGTTTTATTGGGCAGTTACATACGTGCATAGACACACAGAGACCCGACAGTCAGCGATGGCAGCAGGTGGCTTGGCCCAAACAGACACAGAACATCCACAAATGCAAAATGTGCACAGTTGAGTGCCAATCAATAACGCAACCTGAATTTGGAAGAGTCCATGTTGCATTCGACACGTCTGCATCATGAAAACACCATGTTAAAAAGTCCAGAAATCTTTAAACACAACATTAAGCAACTTCAGGCCACATTTTTTTTAGCCCGTACGGTAACAGTTTACTCAAACATTGACTGTTAAATAAATCTCTTTCATTTCCAGCCAATTTAGTTAACCCTAATCCTAGATAGTTATAAAGTTTAGGTCTGCAAATGTATTTTTCACTTAATCTAAAGATTGTTACCAAATCCAGTGGACTAGCCAGACAATAATACTGCATTTGACTAACAAGGGTTTTGGTCTTAAGCTGAAAAATAAAATAAAATAGACACGCAAAGCATAATTGGAACAAAGCAGGAGGTTAAAAGTGCTGCATTTTTAAATAGGATGGAATTTGGGGATCTTGGAAATACCAAAGACATATGTCAGTTTCAAAAGAGAAGATGAGTTATGGGAAAATTAAAATAGCAATTTTGCTGACATCAAAATAATGAATGGTAAAAAATATATTGTTCTTCAAAAAGTGTTAAAACATATATACACAATCAGGGGAAAAAAATAATACATACATCGCCCTTCTGTCTGCATAGCATGATTAATAAAAACATATTTTATTGATATTTTTTAATCAAGGTGTGTGTGTGTGTGTGTGTCTTGCAGGTAATTGATTACAATAGTTTGGTGCAGTCCAGGCAGTTTAAACACCCAATTTGTCACCCATGTCACCTGCTATTTCTATTGTGGTCAATGAAGTATCTCTGTTGTTTTGTTTTTTAGTTATGTGCAAAATGAAGAAATTCAAAACAAAATGTCCTTCCCTTTTTCCTAGAAAAATATGAACCATGTTGTAAACACTCATAATATGACATTTTTTGTTCCCTTTTTTTTAACTTTAAAGTGTGAAAGTGTTAACAAGCTGCAGGTTAACCATATTTGAAGGAGTACAAGTGAAGGGGGCCTAATTACTGATGGGGTGGTGGTCGAAAACTGTCAGTTTGGAATAATTCCAGATATTAAATATCCCTTCTCGTAACAAAAAGTAATCAATGGGCATATTAGGGACCCTTCCTTTTTTGCAGCTTTGAAGTCAAGATGGCGCCCGAGTAGGCAGCCGTCAGCAAGTGCTCTCATGAGCCTTGCTTTTTTTTGTTGTTCTTGTGTTTCTTTTGTCACTTTGCGTTTGTTGTTACGTCGTGTGGACTTGATGTGGACCTTTTTCAGCATTTTTTGGCCACGACATTCATCAAGGAGGAGACTCTGTGCTTGGTGGTTGCGCCTTCTCGGCAGCATGGGTATACCAGCACTGTTTTTGACTGGAGGAATGTCGGCGCCATTTGACTGTCGTTGCTGGACAGTCCCGGGGCGCTTGTGTCTTGCGCCTGTAATGGGCAGCATTTTTCACAGCCCCGCTTTGTTCAGCGGAGAGATCGGTGCTGTTGAACGGTCTGCGGCTGGATGGATGGAGGTCTTGAGGAGCCGACGATGAGAAGAAAGGAGCGTTGGAGCTGGGAGTCGCGGCTTGGAGTTTGAAGCGGATTATGTGGGACAGGAGAAGTGAACTAATCTCTTTTCGTCAATGGACGCTACAGCTTCGTGTTTGCTTTCAAAACTTTGCCTGTAGCAGACGTGTGCACATTTTCAGCATGATGTCTCTGATCCACTGGTGAAAGGACACTTTGATCCTCTCCTCTTTCATCTATAACTGCTTCAGACAACAAAGTGTATGCAGAAAAGTGGTGAAGATTGCACGACTGTCTCTGTCCTATGTGTTGTCTTGTGTTATTTTTGTTATTTTGACTTCAAAATGGCGCCGCAAGAGTGGCTGCCTTTCCAGCAGCTCCTATTTTTTTGTTGTTCTACTTCTTCCTTTCATAACTTTGCTGCTGTGAATCTGGAATTTCTCCATTGCGAGACTAATAAAGGTTTTCTTAATCTTAATCTTAATAACAGTCCCTTTTCAAAACAGTGGTGCCTTGAGATACGAGTTGAATTGAATCCCATGACCATATTCGTAACGCCCTTGCAACTCAAATGAGCTTTTCCATTTGGAATGAACAGAAATTAACTTGTTCCAGCCCCCCCACCCCCTCAAAAAAAACGAATGTTTTTTTATTAATTCATTTATTGAACCGCTTCTCCTCACTAGAGTCACAGGTATGCTGGAGAGTGTTGGTCACGAGTATATAAACAAAGAAGACTTAGAATTAGAATAGAATTAGAGTAAGTGACTCCGTAGACTACTGCAATATTATTAGCTTTTTTTTCTTTTTCTTTTTTGCAGGTGATAAAGAAATGTTCCATCGAGTATTGTATTGTGTGTCTTCATATGTTGATGCAACTATCCATTGCTTCAAGGGTTAGAACACAGCGGCTATTGATGTGGTTTGTTAGCCCGTCGAGGGAGTTTTGCAGAAGGCAAGGCTGTGCGGTTGTCTTAAAAAAATAAAATAAAATAATGCTCCTCGTTTTAGGTTGAGTTTGACAGTACACTTCAACTGCGTGTGGCGTTAAGTATCTTGAGGCCTCCTTTTTTTTGTGTGTGGAAAGAATTGTTCTGCCAAATTTCTGCTTTGTGTGACGCGAGACGAGTTGTTTTCACTGCCCATACAGTGCTTGTACCTGGGAGGTGGTGGGGGGGGGGGGGGGGAGAAAAAAAAACGCCTAAGACTGTCACTCGAATCTCCAGGCACCATTGTCTGTATTCGGATTGTTTTTCTTCCCCTTGGTTAGAGGGTTGCTTGTTAACATTGTGTGGCCAGTGTGGTCCTTGATTTATCACAGCATGCTGGAGTCGCAAGCTACAGCACATCAGTCTTTTCATCGCTCTCTGGTCCAACTCTTTTAAAGCATTACAACACTTGGGACGTGAACACTTGTTTTGTAGCAGCTCACTGAAGATTTGTTAGCAGGATTCTACACTCCACTTAACTGTTACTTGGAATAGTTATGGGGAGAAATGAGCACTTGTGCATACAACAGCGCAAACCATTAAAACAATATATGCTTAGATTAGCAATTAGCCCACGATACGAGTTTGTCCTGACAATGACTGATGTTTGTCTCGCATCAACCAAGCTTGTCGTTTTAAACCCCTTTCTTTGAAGGTTAGGCCGTTATCCTTTGGTGGAGCATTAGAAATGTGAAGGCGTCACTACATCCCACATTGACGAATCAAATACTTCCACGAATGGTATTACACAATCTGCCCGTCGTCTGTGTATGTTAGGAGAAACACTGTAGCAAGAGGCAAGAGGTTGAAATTGGACCGTAGGACCATTTTCAAGGGGAACCATTCAAAGCGCCGACCTTCAGACGGGCCCACAGGGAGCGACGGAGATGCTCAATTACGAGTCTACAAGGCAAAGAGGGCGTCTTCGGTCCGTTCAGCTTTCTTGTGAGGGCCGACGGGAGCCGGGAGCGGAGGATGAACGGGGTCGTCCCCGGCGGGAGATGTGTCTGATGCCTTTGCTCGCTCCTCCAGGAACTTATCAAACTCTGAAAGAAACACAAGGAGTCTTTAAAGGGCATCCATGCAAAATTGATTGGTTGTGCATTTATTTTTAGAATGAGGCAAATGAACAAAACCAAATGCTTTGGCGTACCTTCACTGGTTACGCCTTCATCCTGAGGATCACCTTTCTATTAATGAGAAATGTCGTTATTGAAAGTTTTGGCAAACAATCGTACTTCATCTTGTGAAATAATGGCCTTCGGTTAAAACACACCTTGCCACAAGTAATTGCTGAGTGTGTCTTCCGTGTGAACAAAGGCATCAACCGGGCTACAGCTATTGAAAATTTGTTGAATCGATGAATCCGACAAGAAATGATTTAGCACTTTTAAACAGAATAATGTGCATGGGTGTTGCAGGTCCATACTAACATTCTTTTGTGGGATTTGACTGTGTGCAGGTTTAAAATGTGGAGCCTGGCCTGGTGAGTGACGTGGGTGTCGGCAAACGTGAGTATGTAAATGTCTTGTTTGCACCATTTGTTCAGTATCGGGATTGAAAATGCACCGGCAGCTGTGTCTTTCCTTGACCATGAGCCTAGACTTTAACAATATGTTCTCACTCGCGATGGTAGGCTATATTTAATTTGCAACCTCGATACCTTGCGTTGGCTATCGGAGACATGCCGTTGTAGCTACTGCTCTTTATCTTCCTTCATCTTCTAAAACATTTTGGACAATCTGTCATGGATAGAAATGCTCCTTGTAGCTCAAATTATTCAATTAGTTGTTGCAGCCCTACGCCTTACCTCATGTAATGATCATGATGGTAGATGTCATTTAACCGAAAATTAACACCGTAGCATTTTCATTCAGTTAGACCGTTTACAGGAATATTATATATATACAGTATATGTACTAGCTGGTTCGCCGCCCTCCGGGCGGCTCATCAGCTAGTTCCTGTGGAAGGCTGGTAAGGTGGTGGTTCGCCGCCCTCCGGGCGGCTCATCAGCTAGTTCCTGCGGAAGGCTGGTAAGGTGGGCCTTCGGCCCACAAAAGTGTTGTTGCTTGGTTCAACTTTTTGTTCATCCGAAAATAAAGAGATGTTTAGTTCTACTAAATAACTAACAATTTTATTGCAATGCTTGTGGGTAGACAACATTTTTTCGCTAAGATGCCCGCGCGATCGAAGTGAGCCACTGCCTGAGCGGCGCAGTGGCGGTGGCGCAGTGGCGGCGCAGTGGCGGCGCGCAGCGGCGCGGTGAAGTAGGTACGTTTTGAAAAGGGACAGACGGAAGGACAGACCGCGTGCGGGACGACGCGCAATATATATATAGATAGATATATATATATATATATGTAACATATGTGTACAAGTTAGGAAACAAATATTAATTATAATAATTAGATTGATTATAATTAACAAATAAGGTTTGTACAGTGAAACTCCTCTACATCGAAATCATGTTTGCAGCAAGAAATTTTTCACAACAGGGGGCTTTTCACTGTAGCAAGTTTTAGCTCAGATGTAAACACACACACACACTTTTCGTTGTAGGGGGAGCAGAAAAGTGGGAATGCTTTCATGCATGAAAATCTTTTCACACTGGGGGGTATTTTCGACCATGTAGGTTTCATTGTAGAGGAGTTTCACTGTGCTAATAAAGGCCTATTTTTTAACATTCACAAAGCCACCTGAATATTACCTGTACAATAGCATACAGAATAAACTAAAACAACACTTGATTTGGTACACTTGCATTTTGTAGTGAGTACTGGAGATAAAGATGTCTTATTTAGCAACTTGAGAAGCATAAAATATGACACCTTGCAGTGAGATGAAACCACAATAATAAACACATTGTTGCTGTAGTAGCTTTCTAATAGACTCAAAATTGGTCATTACTAGGCAACATGGACACTCAGTACATTTACGCATGTGTACCGGACAACGTTTGTGAGTGAGTCAAGCCTCACGCTCATTCATCTGTGATGGCAGTCATTGATTGAAAAATCAAGTAGGATTAGTGGGAATAAAAGGAATCTGATGTTAGAGGAAACTAATGTTTTGCAGGACGGATGGGTCAGAAAAAAATAAAAGTGAGGGACAGGAAAAAAAAAGTTTTAAAATCAAAGTAAATCAAGTCTCACCACATCAGCACAGAGCCACTCCTCTATATCATCCATGACAGAAGACTGCGAAACAGGGATCTATGGAACAAAGCCATGGACAAAGCAGGGAGCGGTGCCCCCCACCCAAAAAAAAAAAAGCCACATGACACAAAAGACAACCACATCACACAACGGAAACAAATATTACAAAACAAATAAAAAAAAAACAGGAATCACTAATTGCTCAGGCAAGAGGAAAATTTAAAAAAAGGAATATGCAAGGGTCAACCAACTCTCAAGTAGATGCTGTCACTGCGCAACAATCTGCGAGTGAGCTGCTAACCTGAAGAAAAAGGAGTTCCCTTGGTGGGTGTTTTCTCGTTAGCTCCGTGGTGCTGACACGGCCTAACGGCTGCCGCCTAATGTCGCGCAGCAGCGTTCATTAATTCACATCATTTGGGAATTAGGAAATTACTTCAACCTGATTAAGAGATGGATTGGAGGAGAAAGGCAGGAGCCTGGGGAACTGTCAAGGGGCAATCACGAGCACACGCACAGAGCGCTTTGATGCTAAGGCACAGTGAGGAGAGAATGTGTGGGACAGGCAACACATTTTCGGAGGACGGTTTAGGATAATACACAAGTTGGTTGTAGATTCTGGCCGTGATTTGTTATCAAAGACGAGGCAGAGTTTTTCAGTCCTTTAAAGCGGTTAAGCTAATTTTACACTTGCGTGACGAGCGTGATTCAAAAAACGAGTGAGTCTAGAAGAGAAGTGTTGCCTTACACCTTTGTCATTATTGTGTGTCTAATAGCTTTAATGTCTTAATACATACAAGCAGTGGTTATCTTTTAGCACCGAAAGGAGTGACTCTCAAAGTGTAATAGTTTGTGCACTCCCTCTAGTGGCAGGTGAAAGAATCACTGCTTAGGAATTTTGAACAATTCCTAAGCAGTGATTCCTTTTGTTTTTAAATATTTATTTGGGGACATATTTATGTGGATTACATTTTAAATGAGGGCGGCCCGGTGGGCCAGTGCTTAGCGCGTCGACCACACAGTGCAGCTCCGGCTTCCTTGTGTGGAGTTTGCAAACCCACGGGTCTGGGTGGGTTTTCTCCGGGTACTACGGTTTCCTCTCAGATTCCAAAAACATGCATGGCAGGTTGATTGAACACTCTAAATTATCCCTAGAGGAGTGTGAGCGCGAGCGCAGATGTTTGTTGGTTTCTGTGTGCCCTGCAATTGGCTGGCAACTGCTTCAGGATGCCCCCGCCTGCCCGAAGACAGCTGGGATAGTCTCCAGCACCCCCCGCGAGCCTTGTGAGGATAAGCGGATCAAAAAATGGATGGTTGGATGGACATTTTAAATGAATCATTGTTTCATTTTTTTTTTTTTTCATATTTGCAACATTTGGGCGCAATGCTAAATAAAATGTTCAAGTTCAAAATGTGCATGATGTTTGTGGCTTACAAAGATGGGAAATATATTTTTTAGGAATAAAACCTCTCTCATTCTTGATGATCACACATTTTTTTTTCGGTGGTACTTGCTGTAAAAAGTTTGAGAAGCAATGATCTGCGCACCGAATAAAGAATTTACAACGGTGATAGTTTGATTCTAAAACCAAAATCTGAACAAATCGGTAATCAGTAACCCCTAACATGTTCAACCTCACAGGTCCCATTTCATTAAAAAAAATAAAATAAAAAACACAAAGAAGTGCACTTAAAGTGTGACATCTAAGCACCCCACATGCTTTTTGGTATTAACTCATTCAGGACCAGCCAATTCTAGACCAAGTCTGAAAAGACGCTTAAAAACCTCTTTGGGAATGAATGAGTTCAAAGCAATACCAATGCTGTGGCTGTGCAACCAAGTGAACCTCATATGATGTCACAAGAGTGTCTTATCACAACACTTATTAAATGTCAAAAGGTGGAAGCCTTCTTGTGACATTACAGCAGAGCAGAGAAGCGAGAATGACACTAAAGCGACAAAAAGTGGGACTAGGAGGGCTCAAAAGGTTCTTACTCAAACATTTACAGAGATAACGCCAAAAATGTTACAAATACAAAGTCACGTGTCTGTTGACTGGTCGTGTTAGGTTTAGGGTCATGTTTGTTTATCTGCGGCACAATACTCACGGCTACACGACCATTTTGTAATAAACAAGCGATGCTGTTGATTTGCATTGTCACACTGTTCAACTTCAACAGTAAATTGGTGTTAGAGACCTTTTTTCTATCTAGAGACCTTTTTTCTGTCTGGCAGTGCTAATTAATAGTAGTCTACTGTCGGTTTAGTATGCTTTTGAAACAGAATGAATCTGGCAGATGAAAGCGGGGAAAGGTTCATGTCAGGCCTATTTTTATATTTAGGTGAAGGTTGAAGGCTGAAAGGGGACAGGAACTTTTCAGTGTTTAGCAACTATGCCAATGAAAGAAATCAGCGGTGGGCAATAAGGAGGAAAAAAAACAGCTTTCAGGATGTCTATATTTCTTTAAAATATCTATCACAGAGGCTTTAAATCACAGGTGTCAAAGTCAAGGCCCGGGGGCCAGATCCGGCCCGCCACATCATTTTACGTGGCCCGCAAAAGCAAATCTTCTGTGTCAGCTTCCATGATCCTTGCTTAAACCTGCACCGAAATCTCAAATTGTCATACATAATAAATAACGGTGACATTATGCAATCATTTTGTTGCCCTGTTTTTACTCATTTGAGCAATATTTGAACAAATACCTGACTGATTTAAAAACTAGGGAGCCATAATTTTTTTGGGTACAAGTAATAATACGATGTGTATATTTATTGGGTTACACTGTTTTAATGGACCTTTGAGGGAAGACGTAACTCCAAAGTGGCCCGCGACAAAAATGAGTTTGACACCCCTGCTTTAAGTGAATGCAGCAGAATAAATACCTGACCAAGCACAATGCTGTGTCATGAATATATTCAAGACCAAAGCTGGCACAAAGACATCCTGTTTATAGATCTGCGACGCCATTTGCGATATTTGGAAAATGGCTCAGTCAGCTACAAAACAGCGGCGCCAAATTTGCAGCCGTAGACAAAGGCTATCTTTAATGTTACCGTTCATCATATTGCCCATCACTGGAGTACGGCGCCTGTGTTAGATATGGACTTGGCGTCGGGAAAATTTGCTGGTATGAGGCTTTTATTTCAGCAGTCCAGGAGAGAGCGGCGTGAGACTAAAAACGATGAGCGGTGGAATTATGAGGGAGGCCCGGATGAAACGGGTGGTGGTGATGGGGGAGTGGAAGGAGGAGGAGGACACACTCAGGATGGAATCCTCACCATTCCTTGGGTAATAAGCCAGCTGTCTATGGGCAGCTCCTGATCTGCTGGGTTATCATCCCCTTCTACCCTCAGCTGAATCAACGACAGAAATACACCTTACTCCAAAGAAGCACAGAATAGCACAGACAGCCATGTCCAAAATGGAGGAAGGAGGGCAAAAGATGGAGCGAGAGGAAGATGAAAATATGGTAGGGGGAGAAAAAAAAGATGCCACGACTCCCAAGGCAAGCAACTTGAATTGGTACTGTTTATGTCTGCCACTGTGTATGGAGCCTGAGATCTTCGAACGACACCTTCTGCATGCAAAGTGATAACATGCACATGGACAAATGTATTGGGACGCCCTGCCATGAAACTTACAAGAGGTGACATGAGAAAAGTATGAAATTGACCCACCCGTTTGAAGCTTACAACAGATTCCATTCTTATGGGAAGATTTGAGAGAAACCTATAGGTCAAGCTCTTGATAAGTCCACCGATTAAGACTTTTGTCCATATGGTGCCTTTTGTCATGTGTTCAAAGAGAATCAATCAAAAAAATGTGTTGATTGTACAAATGAGTGTTGGTTCACTCTTTTTGAGCTTGTATGAATGCACACAGAAGGCCGCTGTAAATGTCAGTGTGGCAGAGCGTCACGAGCAAGACAGACGCTTGTGACGCCTGTGTCGAGTGCACTCACCCCTCCCGTGTTGTGCTGTCGAACATCCAAAGCCGAGGCCAGGCCACCCAGAGCCTGGGGATCTTCGTACTTGACACTATGTACAACAAAACACATCAACAACACAGATAAGAACCACCAGCCAGTGCATCCTGGCCTCTCTATTTTAAGCTTTCTATTGGCTGACCGTCTGAACAACGGTCTTGTTCTAAAGCGATTCTTCTCACATGTGTACACCTAATAAGGCTTAAAAATATATATTTTTTGAAACAGCTGTACAAGCCAATGCCAAAAGCATATCGACATACTTTTTGCGCTGCTCAGCCAAAGAGCTGCTCCGAGTCTGAGCGAACATGTCAAAGTCATCTTGGTTGTTGCGGCTTGGTTGACTTGCAGGACCGACATCTGGAACAAGGTGGCAACACAGCAGGAAGGTGAACAGCGGAAGGGTGAGAGGAACGAGATTGAAAAATAAATAACCAACCGTGGAGGTTGTTAGGAAACATGGAAACCAGCAGAGCAAAACACCATGATATATACCTATTTACCGGTATACGTCATGTCAGAAAAGAAATATCTAAAGTACACCTGTCAAATATATTTCCCAATGTTTTGCGATAATACTTGGTGATTTTTAGCTGATGTTAGAATTGATAACATGCTAATGACAGGTTCCCGAGGCCAAGCTAGAAATTATTTGTGTCATCATCCCGCTTGGATTCAAACTGTTGAAACACTTTGGTTGCAAACCTTGGACTCGTCCCTAATTGAGAGTTCCTGGTAGCTATTTGAAACTAGTTTCAAGACAAATTTTTAGGACGCAGACTGTGTTGTCTTCTTACCGAGGCCGGCCAGCGCAGAGGTCAGCGATGCCGCAGCGGGGTTCCGGGCTGGGGAGGCAACGGCCCCTGTGGTGCTGTGAGGAGGCGGGCTGGACGGCACTCTGGGTGAGAAGACGGCGGGGGAGCCGGAACCCAAGTCGATCAGGTTGTCATCTGTGGCTTCACCCAAAATCTAGGAGAAGACACGGGCACAAGTCAAATGTAGCTTGAACAATAGAAAATAACATCTTGTGCACCGGGGCAATAATTGGTAGTAAGAGAGCTTTGTTTAGCAAATGTGTGGAACTTAGAAAACAATTTTTATGGCAAGGGCAGTAAATTGAGTAGCGAAAAGAAATATATCACAAACAATGATGCCCCAAAAACCTCAAAATCATTTCAAAGTGATCTTGCAAAATCAACCCTTAAAAATAAATGAATTGCAGATCATTTTATTTTGGAAAAAAAAATACACCATAAAAGCACATACCTAGTCATTGTTTGCGTTTTGGGGAGTGCAGTTTAGGTAGGTGAATAAATAAAGCTTGGAAATCAATGATCGTTTTTCATAATTTCATGATCAATTCAATTAATTTTGATTATTATTTTTCCCCATAATCCAATAATAATTGGATTATGGGGAACAATAATATTATGTGTCTATATTATATGAGTTCCGCCAAAGTGTAAAACTATCATGGCAACGACGATGCAATTAGCTCGCCTGTCTGCAGCATGTCAATCAACTTAGATCCTGCCCGAAATACAAAGATATTTCCTTGACACCAGTTACGACCTTCTCCATCAAATTTGTGAGGATTACGCGGATCGGAAAATGAATGAATGACTGATCCCACTGTTCATCTCAGGAACTTTTGCTGCCAACGAACATGGCAACAAAGTCATCCTCGCCTCTATGGGATGTGGCGAGAGATGCCCCGCCCCCTCTCGGACTGCTCATCCCTTAAGAATATTGCTGTGGTGCTTGTGGTCACCTTGTAGATATTTACGCACTCCAACACACGACATTCTCTTTGCATGCAAATCAACAACTGTGGATGCATTGCGAGCAGGTCCTGGCCACACTTACCGTTGTGTTGTGAGCGCATCTCCCCGACCTGTACCGCTCATACCTGGAAGCAGCACAACACACTGTTGTAGGGACTCCAAGAATCATGGACTGTTTTGACGCACGCGTAATCCTTCAGAGCGTCCGTACCTCTCGTATCGGAGGAATATGTTGTTGAGGTCATCATTGACGTGCAGCAGCTCCTCAGTCACTTCCTCATTTGACACGCGCGAGATGAGTTCCACCACTCGCTGCTGCATTGCTCGGCATGTCCTGTGCAGCTCCTTAAGACGTAGGTAGGTAAGGAGAGAACAAAAAAATAGATGGATCGGATTTCAGATGCAAGGTGGACTCAAAGTTGTATATCGATCGTGTTGAAAATGGTGAATATATAGATTGTTAAAGTCAGCAAGTAGAGAAAGAAGGCTGCAACATGACTGAATGAAAACATTTTACTAAAACCGTGGTAAACTACTCCCCCTGGTGGCTATAATACATAGACATGCGGGAATACACCAAAAGAGTGCTCTATTGTAATCTAAATCCTCCATCAAACCTGGAGCAGTTCGAGATCGGATCTGTCTTCCTGGCCGGGGACCATCTCCGTGAGCATCTCTGACAAGACTTTAATGTTGCCTCTCACTATATCCAACTCGCCACGTAACCGCGCCACCTGTGGGCAAAGACGGTCCCAAAAAAAATCACTTCTGAACATTAACATGAGGAAAGAGGTAATGGACGGTCCAAGGTGGGTGTCGGTCTACATCACCTGCTCGGGAGTTGCTGTGATGGGGCCGTGTGGAGCGACGTGTGTGGCAGATGAGTTGGTGGCTGGTTTTGGAGATGGAGCAGATGTTACGGGTGCCAGGTACTTAATCATAGCTGGGTCCACCTCCGGTGTGCCCTGGGAGGAGAAATATGAGATCATAGTCAATATGGGATGAATGCATGTTTCCAACTGCAGGTCTTTACCCTCTGTGGTGTGTGGATGGGGGACAGCGCATCCAAATCTGCCATGGGGAATTCCATGCCCTTCCTCTTCAGTTCTTCGTAGATTTGGACCACCCCGGTAAGATCAGGACTACTCCGGAAGGCGTCGGCCCAGGCCTACCGCACATAGACTTAAAATTATTTGCTCATGAAAAGGTTATTTCAAAACATGGGAAGAAGCTAGAGTCTGTATAGATTGATTAAGTTCTACAGCAGTGAGGCACTGCTAAAGGAGAAGAAGAGAGCGCATGGATGTTGTGAAAGTCACAAAGCTCGATGAGGAGTACTGCTTTGAAAATGGCGATTTAATTCACTGTTGTTTTGAGCCCCCCCCCCCCTAAAAAACGAACAAAACAAGTGTTTCATAATTGAAAGTCAAACTGAACCCTTCTCAAAAATCAACACAAGAGCAGACAACAAAGCAGTTGAAGAACTTTTTGTATTGAAAGTTGATATTGATTTGTGTATTCATTTTTTTTTAATCTGTAAAATATGTTGGTATTATATCACCTCTCCAAAAAATAAGAAAGTAATTACCGTATTGGCCCGAATGTAAGACGGCCCTGATTATAATACGACCCCCTCTTTTTCAAGAAACGAATTTGAAAAAAGACTTTTTGAACACCAAATTAATTTTTATACAGAAAAGAATAAGTACATCTGAAACAAATGATTATAACAATATATTTGAGAGAAAAAGCATGTTATTTTGCCTCATTCAAATCTAAAGTGCAATCACATTCGTAAATGAATGGCTTCTGGTTTTTGAAATGTAAATTACATCATAACTTCTCCCACTTTTCTCCAGATTATCACTACGTTTCTCCGTTTTCTGTTATCTCTTCTATTATTCTCTTCTCTTTTCCTTCTTACCACTATTTTTCATTTTTCTTCTTTGTGCTACCGCTATTTTTATTTTTATTCTTCATGGCAGGGGTTCACTTTGGCCTAGGCCGTCAAGTTCAGCATTCGCTCCAATGATATCTGGCGCCATCTAGCGTCGTGAATGAGTATAATGTCTAGACCCCGAATATAAGACGGCCCCCACTTTTTCAGCCTTGTTTCAATGCAAAAAACACCGTCTTATATTCGGGCCAAGACGGTATCTTTCAATAGCACATTCATATAACATATTCCATTATGCAATGTAAATTTTATACGTGTTTTTTATTTATTTATTTATTTTTAACAAGAACACAGAATCTAAGTGCGTGTGTTTGGACTATCGTACAAACGCCGCCTGTACCTGTATGAGCGACAGCACTTTGTCCTGTACGATGGTCGGAGGGTTGGCTTTGGGGGAGATGATTTTTACCAAAACGCCATCAATGAAATCTCTGTTGGCCACCTGAACGTGAAACCTGTGGCCGCAGTTCTTCACACACGTCTCCACTACCTACCGGGTCACAGATGATCAGTGAAATACACGCACAATATAATCATCTGAATCCAAACGTTTCACGATGCCTTTCACCGTTAGCGCCAGCATGACTTCTCTGTAATTCTTGTTGCCACCGAGTCGTTTCTTCAGCGCTCGCATGGCGTCTTTTGGCCTAAGGGGAAAGAAATGCGTGTCAACTTGAAAGCAGGACTCGCGCTGCGGTGAGACACTTACATCTCGTATTGAGAAATGAATAAATGACTATCATTCATCTAAAGTGCATGACTTCAATCGAAAACGGTGGTTTCCATTTCAAACCTATTCCGCTCACTTTGATGAACCAAATCAAAAGCAATACTGTACATCCTGACTTCAAAACAGGTGTTTGTGTTCGGAGACACTGAGCAGTTCCACCGTAGATCCTTTTCTGTCACATTGTCTTTGTTCGCAGGGGCTAAATGTGGTTTTTGTTGCTTATTTATATTTACTGGTAAGATGGGCAACCAACTGGTAGGATGGACAGGCTGCTTTTTATTCCATTAAATCCCTTGTGCGAAGAATGCAAATAGATGATTTATCTAACAGAGTAAGTAACGACCTCAGTATAAATTCCTGCATGTTGGCGTTCTTAGTAGAAGTTCATTGAGAAGTTAGTGCATTAAGTGACACCTCCAAAGCTAACAAAAGGCTTTTTTTCTTTTTTTTGGTCTCAAGTCACCCAGTCAGACAAAGAGATCTCCGTGACAAACTGACGTGGGCACGAGCGTTGCGACGAGCCGCATTCTTTCCATCCATCCTACACTGTGAACAGCAAACCCTTCGGTGGCTCATTTCGCGACCTCACCCCTCATCCGTCTCGTTTATGATGTCACAGATCTCCATGTTGAGGGCCCAGTCTTCATTCTGGAGGCCTCCATCAGTGGCCCTTTCTGGAAGAAGCAACAGAACCTTTATTGTTGTTTTTTTAACTCTTATTGAATAAGGTAAAGTGAGTTCAGAGATTTGTTTCTATATAGACACTACATGTTTGAATATAACTGCTGAAAAAGTGTGCAAAGACTATCAGAGAGTTACGAAAATAGTTGCCGATTAATTTAATCATGAATTACTTTTAGACTTTTTTATTTTGACACCTCACAATAAACTACGGGTACTCAGAAAAAGGCATATTCAGGATGACAGTCAGTATTTAAAAACTAGTCCCAAATCCCATTTATATTTTTTGTTTCCCAGAACAAATGTACTTTGTAGGCACATTGTTATCCCGGTAACCACAACGCATATTAAATGACACCACGTTTCATCAAACGGCACTTGAAAGTTGACTTAAAACCGAGAGAATTAAAGCATCACCAGGCACACTTTGAGTAAAACTCTTGCGTCAGTAAATCAACATGCAGCGGCAAACTTTAAGGCGGATAAGTGCAAGAGAAAAAGTGGGCTTGAACTGTGGATTAGATGATTTGGATGTGCGGACAGGAGGATTTGCCTTCCTTGAAACACAGAGGCTTTGAGCCAACCTTCAGATCCAAGCAATGAGGTCAGTCTAGAACCGGGTTTGAAACCCACAGAGTGCATTCACGCATGGTGTCAACGCCTACCCACTCCCACCCCAGTCCTGGGAACTGAGAGCCCCTCAGTGGAGTCAGATGACTACAAGGCAGGCAGTGCCTCGCAGTGCCAACTAAGATGCTGTCTCTCTTTATTCGCAGCCTCCACATTTCACATTTTCAGTCCCATCACCACTTTTTTCTTTGGTGCTGCCGCACTTCCAACATGTCTTTGTGACAAGCAGGCAATTAAAAAAAAAATTCAACATGGGATTTAGCTGAGTGTTAAGAGTCAACAAGAGGTCTAGGGCCCTTTCAGTGGGAAAAAAAGTGGTTAGCACGTCCGCCTCACAGTACAGAGGTGCAGGGTTCGATTCCGGCTCCAGCCTTCCTGTGTGGAGTTTGCATGTTCTACCTGTGCGTGCGTGGGTTTTCTCCGGGTACTCTGGTTTCCTCCCACATTCCAAAAACATGCATGACAGGTTAATCGAACACTCTTAATTGTCCCTAGGTGTGATTGTAAGCATGAATGGTTATTCGTCTATATATGCCCTGTGATTGGCTGGCAACCAGTTCAGGGTGTCCAGCTCACCCACAACCCTCATGAGGATAAGCGGATTAGAAAATGGATGGATGAATGGGTGGATGTGGATGCACACTTGTGAGTGAATGTAAAGTTGGTTAAAAATTTTGGGAAAAAATGGCTTGACATAAATTATTTTAAAAGTGTAAGAATGTAACATAGTAGCAGTAGTAGTTGTCATCGTCGTCGTCTCTGCTCTAAAGGTCTCAATCAATCAGAGCATCCATCCTTCACTTGCAGGAAAACACATCGCACCTCGAGACCCTTTTCATCCATATCCATGCGAATAATGTGAAACTACAATAAGTCTGAGTTTTGAGGCGTCCTATTCTTAAATGGTTGAACTTGAAACCTACCGAGTGTTGAAATTGCGTGTCTCAGAGGACCAGAGGGGATACGGGTAGGTCATAGGCCGCAGCATTACATTTGCACAACAGTGCCTTTGCATAGATAACAATGCTACATTTGTATTCAGTCAATGCGGTACAGTATTCATTTCATCTGTTTATCCGTGGTTGTAGTTTGTGGCGTATAAACTGCACACTGAGAGCTGTTTCATACTTTAATGGTGGATTCTATATTTTAGTTTAAGCACATTGAGAGTCTTCTCCAAGGTGTGTCAGACAGGTTCCAGGACTGGTGTCACATAAGACATATTACATATATCTACGTACACGACAAGTGTTCCCCTTTGAAGTCCTCTCGAGTCTGGACTTCGCAGACTTCCCTCGAAAGTTGCTCTAGCATGTTGTTTTTGTTTGTTTCTTTGTTTTTCTCAGCCAGGAACTGTCAGTTTCTCAGGGCATTGCGAGCTGGTGAGTCACCTCTTCTCACGCACTGAACGAAGCAAGCATCAAGTTTGATTTTCTTGCCATCATGGACTGGGAAACTCATAGTTTGAGTTTGAAATGGATTTGTTAATACACACGCCCTGGTCCTTTTTTGACGAATGCCCCTCATTACATTTCTGCAACACTCCAACTATCACGCACTGGATCCTATTAGCTGGTGAAAACATACCCGTATTATTATTATTATTATTATTATTATTAAGACATTAATGAAATATATATTCGGAAGACGGACGTGTTTGCCACAACTTTTCATAACTAAAGCTAACTTAAAGATGTTCCCGTCAACTTTCAGGGACTAAAATGCAAATGCCAGGAGGTGGTTGTCGAATGAATGTAGTTAGAAGATGTAATCGGAATTCGGAAGTTTACTAAAACAAAACGGAAACGAAACGTTGTCTGGAAGCTCATTCCAATTAGATGACGTTTGTCGCAAGGATGCTAGCTCGCTATTTCCATTGGCGCCACCCAAGAAAATACTGTTCTGCGTATGTCGCAAATGTCACTGCATCGCAAATGCACGACTTTAAAAGCGGACGTACCTATGCGTTGTCCCACGGGAGTGCTGTAGGGATTTCCCAGTAAGAACTCCATTTTGACACCAAACAATCCGCTCGGCGGTGACAGGCGGAGGCCCAGACGCTACTCTTAAGCCCCGCCTTTAGAGCAATCCTATTGGACAACTCACATTCATAACTTAGATGCCAGTGTGGCTCATGCGGCTGTCAGTCATATTGTGCCTCTCGTGGTATCGAGATACATTTTCATTTTTCATCCATGTATATTAGTTGCGAGTTAGTTTTTAGTTTTTAAAATACCTCACGGGTGTTATAACTTGCATTAAAAAAAGTTTATAAAAAGGTAATTGAGAATTGCTCTGAAAGTGAAAGATTCCCACCTTTGACGTCAGCGGTGTGCTTTTTGAGCTTACGTGAACGCAGCACGCAGTTGCTATGTAACAGTCTGTAAACATTGAAGAACTGAAGTGTTCCCTGCTGTGGCTCATTTGTATATTCTGTGCTAATATAGGTAACTCAAATACTTATTGCATTCAAGCAAACAGTTTTAAGCGGTATGATGCTAATTATCAGCCAACTAATATGCGCACGTGTCACCAACGTTTACCACGTCCATTTCTGACGATGTTAATGTACCCTTTTATGAATTCAAAATACAACGTTCCATGCATCATTCGACATATTCTGAAATGGAGTGGGGGGTTTTTCAATACAGTATTTGAAATACAGTATGACCACAAAAGGTCGATGCAGTTGTCTATTCATGCATTACCATTTAACTTGGACAAATTGGGATACAGATGATCTTTTTCTTTCTTTTTAATAGGCTGTAACATCAAGTCATGTCTGCCACCAAGGAAACATCCAACATAAGCGGTTATCATGATAAAACCCCTATTTACATAGATGAGGAGATTCTGCAGGAGGCCGTACTCGAGCAAGGTCTCCAAGATCAAGCTGAACGCATTGCCAAGAAAGAGGGAATCCTCTATCAGGAGGCCCTCAGATTGAGTCTGGAATACAGAAGTGAGTTGAAAAATGCAGGCTTCGTTATATTGAATGTTTTGCGAGGAATGACGTTTTTCCTCTGACAGACATCCAGAAGATTGACCACTTGTGGGAGTTCTCTTCGCTAACCAAGTTAAATCTCAACAACAACTTCATCAAGAAGATTGAAGGATTGGACCATCTCGTTAACCTGACATGGCTCAGTAAGAAATTGTTTTTTTAATATTTATGTCGATATAGATATGAATAAGTATTCCTTGTAGTTAACCTAACATGCATGCGGTGGGGAGATGGGAGGAATCCTGATCACACTGGTCAACAGCAAATTTTAATCAAAGATGACTCTATGTGCCTCTAAATATATTTTTGACGCTGAAAAAAACATATTATTTTTTCCCATCTCACACCTTAAGGTTTCAATCATTTTCTTTTTTTGTTGTTGTTGTTTTTAAGTTTGACTTAAGATTGTGCAGTACGAATCTGGCCATACTTTGTAATTTAGCTATTCAGAAAAAAAAATCCACATGTTGCTGAACGTAACTCAGCATTCATAAATATTACACTATGTTACTTATTATAAATTTAAGCTCTCAATCACAAAGTGACAGACTCAACTCTTTGTGGTGGCCGCTCAAGGAAGGCTTTGGAATGGGTAGTTGAGTTCCTTTCTTCCCCAAACTGCTTGTGGAAATGACCGCTGTTGATTTGCTAAGAACTCTTAGCGTCATCGGTTGACATCAAACACGTCAGCTGGTCATTCGGCCGAATGTTCAGTCAGGTGAGATTGCTGCCATGGTGATCAGTCTTTTGGTGCAGTGATAAGAAGACCCGACCATCAGCCTCCAAACACAGTGCGGGCAGGGAGAACATGCAAACTTAACATACCGGTAATACCGTTTTTTGTGTCTTAGATCTGTCATTTAACAACATCAAGAAAATCGAAGGTCTGAATGGTCTCCAGAAGCTGGAAGTGCTGAATTTGTCCAACAACAGAATTTCTCTCATTGAAAACATGGACAGCCTGATGGAGCTAACCATTTTCTGCATTGCAAACAACAAGCTCCATCAACTGAACAATGTAACTAAATAAGCCACATTGTAAAAGCAAAAAAAGCAGGGACCATTTTTCGGAACGGTTTCCAAAGCCAATGTCACTGTACTGATCTTTAAAGGTGGTCTATCTGCGAAAGTTCAAGAAACTCTTCACCCTCAATATTGATGGAAATCCTATCCCAGAGGAGAACAATGAGGAAAAGTACACCCTTTTCCTCGTGGCCTATTTTCAGCAATTGAAGTTCCTGAACAACATATTTATCGATGAGGATATAGTAAGAAACGCAAATCGTGACTCATTTACATTCACGTACCTGCTATAAGATTGAAATATTTTGCGATTTGCGTGTCACGCCGTCATTGTATGTACAGAGGAACAAGGCCTCCGCCAAATACAACCTTGACATTGAGGAGATGAACCAGGGGGAGCTACAGGCACAACAAGCTGCGAAGGAAAAGCAAGAACAGGAAGCGATTCTACAAATGCATGAGGTGAGGTCAATAAACACAGGAGGGTTTTCAATTAAGATCTCTGACGCCATCTTCATTTTTATTCCTATTTCAGGATGCTTTTGTGGAGCAGATGAATGGAGATTATCTGTACAAGAACATCATCCAAAATGATACAGAGTTAAAAAAACTACAGTGCCTGCCGGGAGTGGACGAGTTGCTTGAGGCATATCCTTTCTTGGGAGTGGATTCAACTCCACACAGCTGTCAAGTTGTAACTATGGAGGGCAAATATTTGTTAGATGAACTTGACCCTTCATATTTACGTTCGAGCAGCGTCTCGTGGACCTGTGCAACCAGCTCTTTGATGTCGGCTTGGCCGAGTATAAGCGAAGAGATGTCGAGGTGAACTCGTTCTTCTGTCGACTACAAACAGACGTGAAGGATAGCCAATCCAGAGCATCCAAAGTGTTGGCTGATTTTCAGAGGGAACATAAGCAGGTGCGGAAGTGTAACCGTAAACACTCCATATTTTCATCTCTATACTTACCAAAAAGAAAAAGAAGAGCTTCACTCTCATTGTACTACAGCAGGGGTGCCCAATATGTCGATCGCGATTGACCGGTAGATCGCCGACTCCTCCCAAGTCAATCGCGAGGGGTGTCGAGGGGGAAAAAAAAACCCTATTTGTGTGTCTTTGTTCATGTTAATGACATATATTTTTGTGTTAATGTACACTGCACCCAAATCATCCTATCAGTCTCGTTTTCACAATAAGTGCACAAAAAAATTAAATAAAGCAGGTAAATCTTTAACCTACGGTGGCGCATGACCTGCATCGCCAGGAGTGGTTCGCGCTTAGCAGTCTGCAATTGCAGCTTGTGATCAGAGCGGTTGCACTATACCTTTTATCGTTATCATTATTGTCATTCAGAGTTTGTTTCGTGTGCAATTCACCGAGGGCATGTGCAAAGAATGGGAATCTAGAGGGCCGAGGGAAGCACTTTAAAATGATACATGTGAGCTACGATATTTAACAGGCTGCAAAAGTGCGTCGCATGCCACTGTGTCAGGCTGTTGCTCGTCATGGGGTACGTGCGTGTGCGTAAGTGGTAACGGGTCGATCGCGGGAGGTTGGTCGATCGAAAAGTCGATCTTCGGTCCAAAAAGTTTGGGCACACCTGTACTACAGGGTTTAATGAAATGGAACAGACACGTGTCCAAAAAACTGAAAAACAAATACCAACGGGGATCCAAAACAGGAGTCTGTCCGATCGTCATTGACAGTGCCTTGATTTTGTAGATGAAAAAAAAAAATCATCAGTGAGGGGAAAAACACAACCCCAGACCGAGCTCCAGTTTGTCCGTAGTCCCAATGAGCGCTAAAGATTTGGGAAAGTTGAACAAAATTTCTTGGAGACAAGAACAACTGTTTGCAACCATTAAAACTGTTAGCGAATGCCTGGTGAAGATCTTTGCGAATCCTGGTTTTTGACATTGCAAATATTTTAAGATATCACAGGAATGTATTGCGTGCGAATCTGCTGTTTCTCTAGAGAACAGTGGATCTGGACGAGGCGCCTGAGGAGGAAAAGAAGAGCAAGATGGACATCTGCCTCAAAGAAATCAATGTTTTGTGCTACAACATGATGGCAGTGGAATTTCAACTCTACAGCTACCTGGAGGTATGTGTAGCAACCCATCTTCACTTGTGAGATGTGAAATTTGATCTGAAGTAGAGTCGACGCAGATGATGAGTCTTAGTGCACTAACACCATGTCAAAAGTGATTCATTCAGTGAAATGATGCTACTTCCAGGAAACAATCAGAAAGTTTGACAGCAACATCTCGGAGATGATCGGCAGCTTCAGTGAAACAGCTCAAGGCATATATCCTTTTGCACTTCCTGTTAAGATTTATGGGATTGACATTTATTTCATCTCATCACTCTTGTTGCTCCATTCCAATACAGTATGTTGGATTGTACAACATGGTTTAAATGTTGTAAAATTATATTTGCATTTTATTCAGTTTAGCTTTCACGCACCACTAGAGGGAGCTTGTATACTCGAAGGACCACACTTTTACAATCCCTACTCATTTGACTACAATCTCTCCAGATTTTCTGACATCTTGTGTGACGTCACACGTAAGGGTGGATTGAACTCCATATTTCGTTTGCCAAAAAGCTTTGCCAGTCCTTCCTTAACTCAATCACACATTCGTCCACTGTCGAGAGCTGGAGGACAGCCATCATCAGAAGGTAACACAAATCGCCGTCAACACACTGGAGTTGGTGGCTAAGGGAGAAGCCGAAGAGGATTTTCCAGATGACGTTCGAATGGTAGGTAGTGTACTTACTGTGTACGAAAGGATGTCAAATAATAGCAGCTTCGTTAGGTCGGGATTTCAAGGTTTTGGGTCTCTCTTTATGTGCCTCCCAAATTGGAAAGGCTTCATACACCAATACCAACTTGCTACTATTGCCATTCACGTTCTAACATTTGACATCTGCCGTTCTCAATGTAGCTGTTCTTGGACAAAAACACAGTGATGGACACGTTGGCTGCCAGCCATGACAACCATCTACAGACAATCAATGACAGGGAAACTCAGCTGGTTACACGCGCCGAGGCCTGGAAAGTGGCCCTCATCAAAGGGGTAAGGTAGTGAAATGACACATGGTTGTGTTTCAAGTGTGCACAGTTCTTATGTTGTCCCTGTGTGATGTCACAGATTGAAGACACAGAACTGAAGAGGAACCGAATGCGCATCGCAGATATCCATAGATATGGCGACTATTTGAGGGAGAGGCTGAAAGAGTGGATGTAATGCATTTTGAATAGTGTTGTGAGGACAATTACAGATTTTATTGTGCTCAAATATGTATTTGTTCCATGAAAACAAATGTATGTCAATTGCACTGGTTTATGTATTCTTTTAGGAGGGTCCCTCTTGCACATTCTCAGTTTTGCAAATTTGAAACAGGGTTTCACTGTATACAGTATGTCTATTCTGCACTACAATATCATCCCCATAAAACGGCATCTGTAGCAATGCTTCCCAAACTGTTTTTAGTCAAGGAACTCATAAGTAGAAGGGGAAAAAAATCTCATGGCATGCTTGACCAAACAAAAACGTCTAAAAAAGTATGACTACTGATTGTATAAATTTCTAGCCTCAATTTATACACAGATTTAACCTACGCCTGTTCAGTTGAACCTATTTTTTTATTCTATTGTAGAAGGCCAACAGGTGGATAAAGATCAATTGTACCTTCTGCCACCTAGTGGAAGAGTGATAAACCTAAATGATTTTTTTTCCTGCTCATCGCACTACATGCTGACAAAGATAAACAAAGACAATTTTCTTTGGAAATAGCATTTACATTTGTCTTTCAACAGCGTTCAAGAAGAATATAGATAAAACTGTTCCATTCAACACAATTTTTTAGTCCAACGTTCAAAACATGAGAAGACGGGTGCGAACGTAAAAAAACACATTTCAGGTGATTTGAGTTGTCAGTCCTTTTTTTTGGAGCAGATATCCATACCTGTCAACTTTTTGGAGCGCCAACCTTTTGTTTTTTGTTTTGTTTATTGTTTATTGAACATAAAACATATACAGTAATAATTTGACAGAAAATAAGGTAGAGTAAAAAGTAAAAAGAAAGAAATCAGTCTTCATTCAACACAGTTATTATGTTCAAGGGAGTAGGATGAAGTAAAAAACTTATCTAGTCCTACCCCGTTATGTGTTTATATCTACTAAATCATTTTTATATCAATCAGAAAAGAAAAAGTAAGAAGAAGTCTCCATTAAGGCTCATATTTTACCCTTAACCGTGATATTTTTACAACTTTTGGTTTGTATCGGGATTATATACATCCTCACCCTGGCACTCTTGTGTCAATTTTCTCTTGTATTCATAATGGATATTTCAATACCTTTCTCTATTTATCAACTTAGTTCTGATTTATCATTATATTTAATGTTTAGAATTTATCATTTTAACTCTGATTGATGTAGGTTTTTTGTACTATTTTTTTGAATTTGTTTTTGAACTCAGCAAGCGATTTACTCATTTTTAGGTCCGTTTCGAGATTATTCCACAGATTAACACCTTTGCTAGATACACTTCTTTGCTTGATGTTTGTTCTTGTTTTGAGTTTTTTGAATAAATTGGTACCTCTTAATTCATAGTTGCTTTCTCGAATTTCAAAAAACTTCTGAATGTTTTGGCAGAGCAGGTTATTGTGTGCTTTGTACATTAATTGGGCGATTTTAAAGTCAACCAGGTCATAAAATTTCATCGTATTTAATTTGATAAATAGTGGATTTGTGGGTTCCGTATATTTTGATCTATTAATAATTTGAATTGCTTTTTTTTTGTAGTTTGAGAATAGGGAGTGTGTTTGTTTTGCAGGTATTTCCCCATATTTCCACACAGGAGGTCATATATGGTAATACTGTAATAATGAAGTGTATAATGTGTACAAAGATCTCTTATTTAGCACTTCCTTGGTTTTGTAGAGGATCCTACGGTCTTGGCTATTTTGCTTTTTACGTTATCGATATGTGGTTTCCAACATAGTTTTGAGTCAATTACTAATCCGAGAAACTTGGTTTCATACGCTCTTTCTATTTCAATTGAGTTTACCATAATTTTAGCTTGGTGTTTGATTGGTCTTGTGCCAAAAACAATTAACTTCGATTTTTTCAGGTTAAGTGACAATTTATTTCTGTCGAACCAGTTTTTTAATTTGTTTAATTCGTTTTCTACGGTTGTCAGGAGCTGTTTCAGATTTATTCCAGAACAGTAGAAAGTTGTATCATCAGCAAATAGGACACATTTAAATAGTTTTGAGACCTTGCAGATATCATTCATATATAAGATGAATAGTTTTGGACCAAGCACTGACCCCTGAGGAACTCCGTGAGTGATTTTCAGTTGATTCGTAACCTATATAAACTACCAAAAAAAATCCTTATAAAGAGCAAAAAAATCTTATAACATACCAAAGCATTTTATATGTCAAAATAACGGCAGAAAAAACCCCACGAGATTTTCAATGATATTTATTGTAGATATCCATAATACAATGTCTGGTTAATATCTAATCATCATTCTACTTCGTGGCATTACTGTGTTCAGAGTTGTATTCCTGCGTTACTTTTTTCACCAAGTCGAAATCATTTGGACTTGGTGAAAAAAACGGACATTTTCAGAATCCGTATGATTTGTGCGATACGGCCATATACGTAAGATTCACCACAAAATCCGTATGAACTATGGCTAAACCGTATGAGTTGACAGGTATGGATATCGTCATAGTACTACATGTCCCAGAAGGCCTCTCGATATTGCAGTAACCAATAAAAGGACCCGCACATCGGTCAGCTGTCGACCAATCAGATTTCGGGACGCTGAACTAGCCATTCAGAGCCCTGCTGAGGTCGCCGGTCAAAATTAATTGTCCAAACTTTTCAATCTCAGAGATATCGTTCGTGCGCTTTCCTGTTCGCGAGTTCATGACGGTAGTCGACGGTGACGCGTTACCGCTCGCCATGCCTGTCCCAGCCGAATGTTACCTTGCCTCCGACGCGGCCTGTCCAACACCGGGCTCGCTTATGCCGCCCGCCCCAATCAATGGACAACAGCCTGGCGTGGCCACGTCGGTGCTGTACAGCGGCTCCCAGTTTCGGGGCTACCAGAAGAGCAAAGGGAGCGCCTACGACGTGGATGTTGTTTTGCAGGTAAATGCCACGCTCACTTTTAATTCTGCTTATTTGTGTTTGCGTTATGTGGTATTATTTTTAGCTTGATCTGCGACGTACGGTGGGTTACTTGGCACGTCGATGTTGACATGTAATACTACCACGCTGACCTACATCGTTGACCTGTTGGACGCGAGTGTGACATTTGAAATATCAATTATAAAATAGATATCCAAAGTTTAATGTCTTTCGTTGCAACTTTGCATTTAACTAAAACTTTGTAATAGAGCTGCAACAATTACTGTGCTAATTAATCGACATCTCGGCGATTATCGAATTAATCGACACTATTGACTGGTTTTGTTGATTTCATTTGCACGATTTAAAAAGGAGGGAATTAAAGCTAAAATATATCCAATGTAAATTTCTGGATGTAGGAAAAGACTAAAAGTGTGAAGACAAGATGTCGTAAGAAATGAATGCAGAATTGAGATTTTATTACAATTATCATTCATTTAAAAGCCTGTTTGAGTTAAAATGTCCAAATCTCCTCCCAACCATAAATATTCTTATTTTTCTGTTATCAAACATCTGCTCTTAACTTCAGAAAAAAAGTTATAAACAATTTGTTATGCACCAAAACCGTAAACGAATAACGATCAATTTGTACATTGTCTGCACTGTCAGTCTGATAAAATGTTCAGTTTTCAAATGATGGGAAAGGACTTGAAAAATGTTTCCAAAACGTTTAAATCACAAAATCAAAGCGGGGAATAATGAAATATTTTGGGTCTACGATACAGATATACTGAACATTTGAGCAGATCCAGAGAAGTTTTTTTTTTCCCTGCAGTTGAGGAGCATTGTAAAACAAATGGAATGCTGCTTGACTTTGCTTGGTAGCATCTTTTTAGATCTCAAATGTCAGATTTGACACAAAAAAAATACAGTATATGTATTTATTCTGTTTTGCAGCATGTGACTCCGGAGGATTCATATTTGTGTGGATATCTGAAGATCAGCGGCCTGACTGAGGCAAGTGAGTGGGAATGTTGGCCCGAGATCGGGGGGAGTCGTCATTATCTTGGGGACTCGCCGCAGAGTTTATTTTCAGGTCCGCACTGCAGTGCTGACCTGAATGCCTCAGACAAGTGTCCCTCCATTTCATTATGTAATACCTTGACGGGACGGGGCTGTAAAGGGGAGCAGAATGTTCAAGGGTGAAACTAAATGCCGCGTAAACATGTCAGCAGGTCAAGTTGCGGATCTAATTTGACGTGGTGTGTTTACTGCCGCAAAGGGAACTGATATTTGCTCTCGTTTCTCCAATCTTAGACTTTCTGTTGTTGTTAAAAAAAAATAAAATAAGCAGTACAAGTGAAAAATTGGGTACCAACCGGAGTTGCAGTAGTTTTGGAATCTTCATTAGAGTTTGTTTTTATTTCTTTTTGAATTGAGTTTACTTTGTTTCAGACCAGGTTTGAACATACAGCAGTCATTTAATGTATACAGTAATTCATCATTTTTCAAAGAAGAAAACGGTTCATGGGTTCTCTAGGGTTAAGAGAACACTATGATAAGTAATGTGTAATAAATCTCAACACAAAAAAATAATGATTAAAAACATCTGTAAATCAAATGCAGATCCTGTATATCAGTCTGCAGACTTTGAAGTACCATAAGTGCAGTGCACCATACTGCGTCTAAAGTTAGATGCATTCGCAACTCAAAGGCTTAGCTCGGATGGTCTCCCTTTCCAACCCCTGTTTGCAGATGTTTTGAAAAACTTCTGATACTCAATTTGAATGAATATCAAGTTTTATAAAGGATCGTCGGAGATAGGCACTCAGAAATAACGACAAGACACTTCTGGCTACCAACAATAGGCACTTTATTGGTCCCACACAGAAATGATAACACAGTTCAAACAAGTTGTATGAAGCTAAAGAACTCTTACCGTGTGCCAGTAGGGTGGAGAGCCAACACCCTCAGCAGAGTGAGCTTCAATATGAGCTAGGCGTTTGTACGGAAAACCCATAGCGGACTCTGCTGAGGAGCATCGCTCCCCTCCTTTTATCCTCTAAAGTGTGTGCATCGGGAGAGGTGAGTGGCCATTCTCATCCCTCCCTACGCCACACTGTTTGTTGTGTAACCAAGTGGCACGGACTTGTAATTATTTACTTGCAATTATTCCAAAGCAGGTTCAAGAGTTTATCTCACTTGTGATCATTTAAAAGCATTCCAAAGGGTTTATCTTATTTGCAATCATTTACTTGTAATTATTCCAAAGCAGGTTCAAGCCAAAGGGTTTATCTCACTTGCAATCATTCCAAAGCAGGTTCAAGAGTTTACCTCTGAGAAGATATACATTGGTTAAAGGAAACATCACAAAATATCTTAATATACCAGCAGAGTTGCCAACTTCTGAAGTGGATTTGTGGCTTGAATTCTGCTGATGTGTTCCACACGTAACACAATATACAGGCCAGTGAAAGGACCACACTTGCCAGATACGTTTTCGACCTTCCGGCTGAAGGCCATGCTGTATGCATTTAAAATCTAGAGCAAAGGCTCATTTATTAAATTGACATTTTTCGCTATCATTCAAGTTTTTGTAAGTGAAATGTAGTTTCTGTTGGTGTATGATTTATTTTTTTGAGCATTTTTGCTTCCGTTACAATTGACTAATTTTTGTTATTTTGTTAGCTTTCATGAACGAACAAACCGACACACGTGTGACAGATTTCCCCATCCGCCCCTTTCCTTGACAATTTCTTCAAATTTGTGCAACCAGGAGTATCCAACGCTCACAACGTTCTTTGCTGGTGAAATCATAAGTAGAAAGAGGCCTTTTTTAACCAGGAAGTGGGATGCTGATGAGGACGTGGACAGGAAACATTGGGTAAGTCATCATGACCTATGAACTCCAGCAAGAACTTCACAGTTTTATTGCAGCTCGACTTGGATTGAATGGACTTTTTATTTTTTTTGCAGGGCAAATTTCAGGCTTTTTATAAAGTCGCCAAAAGCTTCAACTCTGACGATTTTGACTATGACGCACTGGAACGCAGCGATTACGTCTTCATGAGATGGAAAGTCAGTTTTATTTATTTATTCACTTATTTACTTACTTACATTTTCCTCCAGTTGTGAATTTTGCACTCTGCGTCTGTCTATTATGTTTTCCGCACCCAAAGGAGCAGTTCCTGGTCCCCGATCACACCATCAAGGACATCAGCGGTGCGTCCTTTGCAGGCTTTTACTACATCTGCTTCCAGAAGTCCACAGCCACGATTGAGGGTTACTACTACCACAGGAGCTCGGAATGGTCAGTCATGACACTAGGCTTAGTCCAGTGGTTAGCACGTCGGCTTCACAGTGCAGAGGTACCGGGATCGATTCCAGCTCCCTGTGTGGAGTTTGCATGTTCTACCCGGGCCTGCGTGGGTTTTCTCCGGGTGCTCCGGTTTCCTCCCACATTCCAAAAACATGCATGGCAGGCTGATTGGACGCTCTAAATTGTCCCTAGGTGTGAGTGTGAGTGCGGATGGTTGTTCGTTTCTGTGTGCCCTGCGACTGGCTGGCAACCGATTCAGGGTGTCCCCCGCCTACTGCCCGAAGACAGCTGGGATAGGCTCCAGCACCCCCCGCGACCCTCGTGAGGATCAAGCGGCTCGGAAGATGAATGAATGAATGAATGAATGAATGAATGAATGAATGAAAATAATAAGCAATTAGAATGGATGGCTAGTATAATTAGCAAAGTAAAGCAAGCGCAGGTGAAGCTGTGCTTCTACTTATGAACTGTACAATATTTAGTAATCCACCTACTGAGTTCTTATCACATCTTCATCCATTCATTTTCCGATCCGCTTTATCATCACAAGGATCGCAGGGGGTGCTGGAGCCTATCCCAGCCGTCCGTCTTCGGGCAGTAGGCGGGGTACACCCTGAACCGATTGCCAGCCAATCGCAGGGCACACAGAGACGAACAACCATGCACACTCACACCCCGGGACAATTTCGAGTGTTCAATCAGCCTGCCATGCATGTTTTTGGAATGTGGGAGGAAACCGGAGTACCCAAAGAAAACCCGTGCAGGCCCGGGGAGAACATACAAACTCCAGACAGGGAGGCGGGAGCTGAAATTGAACCCGGTACCTCTGCACTATGAGGTCGATGCGCTAACCACTGGACAACCAGGCCGCCTTATCACATCTTGTATGACCAAATATGTTGTGAGTGTGCGTGCGTGCGTGCGCGCACGTGCGCGCGTGTGTGTGTGTGTGTGTGTGTGTGTGTGTGTGTGTGTGTGTGTGTGTGTGTGTGTGTGTGTGTGTGTGTGTGTGTGTGTGTGTGTGTGTGTGTGTGTGTGTGTGTGTGTGTGTGTGTGTGTGTGTGTGTGTGTGTGTGTGTGTGTGTGTGTGTGTGTGTGTGTGTGTGTGTGTGTGTGTGTGTGTGTGTGTGTGTGTGTGTGTGTGTGTGTGTGTGTGTGTGTGTGTGTGTGTGTGTGTGTGTGTGTGTGTGTGTGTGTGTGTGTGTGCGCGCGTGTGTTTTCCCCCAAATTGATAGTGTTGGTCTGTCAGGGGGTTTTTTTGGACAATTTATAGTGTTGAAAATTAGTTGAGAGCAAATCAAAGAACTATCAAAACAGTGTTTTTAAACCTCTCTCTCTCTTCCAACCCCCCCATGCCCAACGTTCTTCCAGGTATCAGTCACTCAATCTGAGCCACGTTCGAGAGCACAGTATTCCCATCTATGAATTCCGCTGAAAAAGATAATGTGTTTGTCACGGAGGGCTCAAACTCACGCCGCCCTGGTCTTCAAATGGGATGCGAAAATAAATAAATAAATGCGGGTGGCGAGAGAGCCACTGGCTGCCCAGAAGGGAGCCTGGATCCCACTCGGTATCTCGTATGCTGCAAGGCGCTCCTTGAGTCCTGAGGAAGAGCGAAGGGCCAATGGACACAATGAACAGGTGTCACAGTGGCCGCAAGACCTGCTGATGTCCACCTTTCACTTGTAAACTGGCTTTTTTTTTTTTTTTTAACACATGCTACTTCTACTCACAAGAAAGACAACTTTGCCTTTTGAAGTCAAAGTAACTAATACATGACAAGATGGCTTTCAGTCAAATCTAAATAATGTAATCTAGTGCAGTAACACATTGCGTTTAAATGATTATCAACCATCATGGACCAATGATCAAGAACCCGTTTCCATATTGTCATGATACAGCAAATAGTTGTAATTTTTTTTAAATCGACAGAGAAAGCAGTTTACAGTATGAATGCTTTTTTTAAAAATTTTTTTAATTCAGTCACGTAACGTCACATTCCGATTGTGTCGTCATTTTTGTGGCAGGAAAGTTGTTGCGCAAAGCAATTTTAATCCAGGTCCTGTGTGTGGTAATAGCTGTAATGCTTTTACTTTGAAAGCGCTAACGGTATGGATGCCGGGGGAAAATTTCGTTAGTTTAGGAAGTCTAGGAAGACGTATGTGCGACTACTGCTAGAGCTAAGTCTATAATAAACTTGCTTGCTTGAAACCGACTGCATCTTATTTACCCACATTAGGACACCGTGACTGTCCTGGAAAAGTAGTGGTAAAGATTTTGTAACTTAACAGGGAAAGTTACTTTGTGAAGACATTGGAGGGTGTGTAATAAACGTTCAGTGTTTTGAAAGCTTCACTCAAAAAAAAAAGATTAAAAATTGTATTCCAAACTTTGTAATGCCTCTCAATTTGGTTAGAATTTTGAGAGGTTGGGATCTGTTTTAAGTGGTACTGACGACGAAATGCACGCGGTTTGACACTTTTTGGGATTGATCACACCACACTGAAAAATTGTTGGATTCATCTGTTTCCGTGGGGGAAAATAAATAACTGATTTGTGTGGGTGTGTCACGTTTTTTTTTGTTCACATTAGACCTGATTTACACCACAATGTCCACTAGTTGTCAGCAACGCACTTCGTGTCTTCAGCAGTTGCACGTGTAGATTATGTAATTGCACAGAAGCGTTGTCCAAAACGACTGTATTGTTTACAACCGGCGCTGGTGGTCGCTCGTTTCACTATGCGCGAACGTCGCGCTTGGGAGGAGTTGCAGTTGGAACGTAACGCGCGCTCGGTCGTAAATAAGCGTACTAGAGAGGGAGAGAAAAAAAACCAGAGCCAATTCGGAACCAGCGCAATAAAAAAAGTGGAAAAGTTAACTTGCATCACTGATTTTAAAAAAACGGCATGCAGAGCCGCTAATTTGTTTTATGTTGAGAGGGAAGAAATTTCATCTGTGCTGTATGGTACACAAACAGTACATTTGACAATAAAGTTGTATCCAATCCAATCCTAACTCGACTGTTGACTAAAGAACAAGTGCCATGTGTACGTGACTCAGATTTGGCACTCACGTCGTCTGCCATCTAAATTTACATAACAAATAATGCCCTATTTATTCAGGGATGATTTAAACTTCATCTTTATGCAAATTAAATCACAGCTGGAATTTGAAACACGCAGAAGTGAATGCGTTTTTGTTTTTTGGGGGGGGGCGGTGGGTGTTTCATTCAAGGATCATGCTACGCTACATTTTCACCACATGGTGTCTGGCACTGAGCACGACGAGGAGGTGTTGGTGGTTTTGTTACGTTTCATTGACTAATCCTTCTGCAGTTTGGTTTGAAGAAGTCAGCCAAGTGGATCAATCAGACTTGCAGCATCATGCTTATTATCATATTTTATCTGTTGTACAGATTCTATTGCCGCAGCAACAACAAAAATCTACTGGAATAAAGGCTGGGGAAAGCCACCAAGACCATCCAAGAGTTGTCTTGGTTTATTTCTTGGCACAAAGATTCGGTCAAAGCACTTTTGTCAAACTGAAGCTCCTTCAACTCCCTTCAGCATTGGTCCTTGATACCAAAATGCCACAAGATGGTGCAAAAAAGACTATGTTTGTCTGAATGAAGTTCCCCAACTCACTTCAACATAGTTCCTAAGAACAAAGATGCCACAACATGGAACCATTTCCACTACTATCAGTTCCTCAACCCACTTCAGCATAGTTCCTTGGCAGCAAGATGCTTAGGTAAAAGAAAAAAAATTGACACCACTCACATGTAGCAAATATTTCCAAGTGACGTAATGCTGTGGAATTTAAACAAACGACGTTTCAACAAATCATTCGTTGTAGGATGTTATGCAGTCACATTTTTGTTGTTGAAATAGTTACATCACTTATCAGGTCAATCACTACATAGCAAAGAATTGGCAAGTAGCTCTGCTAGAGTAATTAAAAAAAAAACACGAGACCCATCAGCCATGACATGTAATTTATCTACTGTAAATGTGAAAGTTAATTTACCGGTAAGTAAATTTGAGCGTAATTCATGAGGACATTCCCGTATGTGTTTTTAATGACAATGGCATGCGAGTTAGTTAAAGTGCTGCTATGCTCCATAAATTGGAAATGTGTGATGAAAATATTGATTAGCTTCGATCACATGAGCTTGAATGGTTTCAAATGGTGAAGAAGCCCTGAGAGACATGGCGGAAACAACAAGGCTGAAGAGGTTGCTGTTGAACAGGGGTGGCCAATACGTCGATCACAATCGACCATTAGCTCCCAAGCCGATCGCGAGGGATGTCGAGGAAAAAAAAACAAAAAATTTCAATAAAAGGAAATATATTATCAGAAGCTACTGTGACAAAAAGCATTATGCCATATTTCTCCCATTGTCTATTAAGCGCTGTTCTTTTGCACTTCCAAGGTGTGGCGATTCTCTTGCCGGGTTTTCTGACGCAGCCACCCACGTTTATTGTGTAAGCTGGAAATATGTTCGCAACCACCAAAGAGCCGTGATTTGCGGAACCCCATTGAAATCCGTTTGGAGTCATATGTCATGCTTTGATTTTTAAATTACCGTAACTTGCGTCGTGGATGCGGTAGTGCCAGCGCGGCTATTTTTTTTTTCACCAATTAAAATTATAAAACGTCGACGTTCAGCTGCTGCCATTGTACTCTAGTCGGGACGGGTGTGCACACGGGAGAGAATACTTGGAGTCACTTTCTCTAAAAGCCAAAGACCAAGTCTGACACATCGGACTGCTGATTGATTTGTATTCTACATTCAGCAGTCATGTCAAAACAGCATTACCACCTTAAAAAACATCCCCAAATTGAGGGGTCGCATGAGCCAAGCAAGCCAGGAGAAGCATATCCATGCTTTTATCTCCAGTCGTATTGATTAGTGTACCAGTCTTCTTTCTGGAGTGTCTCAGAAAGAGCATCAAATCGCTGCAGCTCATTCAGAATGCTGTAGCTGACCAGAACAAAGTAATCGGCACATATTACTCCAGTCCAAAAGGATTTACACCGGCTCCCAGATTTTTAAAACCTGCTACTGGCCTATTAAATATAGAATGGTTTGGGTCCTGAATTCATGAAAGAAATACTACTGGGATATACACCGAGTAGGGCTTTGAGGTCTGCAGACTCGGGTCAATTAGTGGAGCCCATAGTTCAAAGTAAACACGGTGAAGCAGCATTTGGCTGTTATGCTGCACGCAAATGGAATAAACTGCTAACAGAAAAATCCGCCTCAAGAGTAACTCCAAAATCACGTGCTTGCACTGTACATTCTGTTAGTAATCTCAGTCGTCTTATTTTGTTACTTTGCTTTTAAAACGTCTCAAATTCTTCTGTTTGTAAATGCTTGTAAATGTTGTACTTTTCATTATGTGAAGTTACTTTGTATATGAAATGCGGGACATAAAGCTGCCTGGCCTTATGCATTGTTTGCACAATCCCCTTAAATATCGGGTAAATGACAGAGTCAATTCAGATGTACTGCACATAAAGGTTTCACAAAAGTTACACGCAAATACAGTCTGTAAGGTTTTTCAGTTCCTGAAGATGAAATGCAAATATTGTACTTCAAAGTTAGAGTACAACTGAACTGTGCTTCAACATTGTACTGGGGTGGGTGGAAAAAAAAGACTATGCATAACTATAAGCTTAATTCTATAATGTCAGATTTTATTTCATGTTTTAAATGTGCATTTAATTTTTGCTTTATTCAGTAATTTGGTTTTTTTTTTGTACCTCTAGGAGAAAATGTACTTGCAATTGAATTGTACAGCTTCAAGGTTCCATTTCTTGATTTATTTTTTTCATTGCCCTTTTTTTTCTCCTCTCTCTCTCTCTCTCTGTTTTATTAATTGGCCTTTTTGTGACATGACGCAAAGGTTGAGGAAATATCGGACTTTCCCGTAAGTGACATAGCAGCTACTGTGGTGTCAGCAGCCACGCCTTTGCAGGTGGCTCGTGTATAAATGTACGACAGAGCATCCATGCGTTGCATTGTCGAACGGCACGCAGAAGTGCACGCACCCTTATTTTGCCGACCAGGGGCGTAGTCCGACTTTGGATAAGTCATGTCGTCGCAGAGGTACCCCATCAGCATCCGTTTAACCGGGGTGATGGAGAAGGACAAGAAAAAAGTAAGGCACCTGTTTTTCTCGTCTGACTTTGAATCTTTTGGAAACAAAAGTTGTAACGTGCGACGGTTTTCCCCCTCTAGATGTACATCACCTCGGTACTTTGGTCAGACGAGGAAGAGATTGTCATCTACAGGACCATTGAGGACTTCAAGAAAATGCACGTACGTGGAAAACACCTCTCTTTCATGATGTCGTCGCGTTTCACGCTTCCGTCGCTAAATGTGCCACGTTGTCTCGTTTGAACAGAAGCAGATCAAGAAAGCGTTCCCCGGCATGAAGAAATCAGAAAGAATTGTGCCTAAATTTAAAGGTATTTACTCATCCCATTCACTCAGCATTGGTGTAGGTAATTAAGAGCCTAACCCGAGTGTCACGTATGCTTGCAGTCACAAAGAAAGCCAAAGCAGGGCAGAAGAATGGCACCTCAAAGTCATTGAATTACCTTAAGCCCTTGCAGAGGTACTGCAATGAATTGCTGAGCTGCGATCCGAAGGTCAACCAGTCGGTGCACCTCATCCAGTTTCTCCACCCTAAAAATGAGGAACTGCAGGCCGAGTACTCCAAGAACGGGTATGTTAGTTTGTCGCATTGACACATAAAAATGCACACTGAGCAAAAAGAAGTCACGCTACATTTTTAACATTTGAGATTTTGAGCCATACAATCAGAAAGACAAAATGATTGCGAAGAGCCGTTGCTGCCAAATTCAATGCAGGTTAAAAGTCCAGGTGCGCTTTTGTTTTGTTTTGTTTTTTTGATTGACAAGACGCACGTGCATCAAATCGTGCCAAATCAAATTCTGCTTTCATGTCCAACCGCCCTGGATTCATTTCGCATCTAAACGTATTGAAAAACGTACAAAGTGTCTTTTGTGGGGAGATGCACGCGCATACAAATTTGTTGGGATGAAATATACATCTTTACCCAAAAATTTAAGAGCTAAAAAAAATATTTGGTAGCACGCAAAAGAATCACTGCCTAAATGCAGTGCAGTTGTAATCAACTTAAAACCTTGTTTTTTTCCCGCCTACTAAAAATAAGCACATTTACTCAAATTCAATTCCTCTTTCCAGCACAGCTAAAAACACGACGTTTCAAGCGCTTGACAAAATTCCAAGCGCTCAACGGAGCGCAAAGCGTGTCAGGCGAAACGGTGCATAATTACAGGCATGCTTACACACCTTAGTTGACAAGTTTAGCGCAGCTTTGCCCGAGGCCTGTTTCCTGCAGTCCATTTATTTTTTTCGATGCAATGCCAGTTGGCTATGAACCAAAAGGCGGAGAACATACTGAACTGGATGACAACCAAGCCCAGGGCACATATCGACAAACAAGCATTCACTCCTATAGGCAATTTCAAGTCTTCACTGAACTTATACCAGTCATGTTTTTGGGCCTGGTTCTGCACCATATTTAAATCCACTTTTCCTTTCCGCCCCTCCCTCAGTGTCATAATCATGCCCCCCGAAACCCAAGCCCAACAAGAACTAATTTACAGCCAGGGTGGCAATGTGACCCAGCCCTTCAGCACGGAGACTTACAGGTGCGTGGCCCCCTACGAGACTAAAGACACCAAGAACAAGCCGTTCAAAGTGGCCTTGAATGAAAAAGTCGACGTGCTCATCAAGGACAAAGCGGGTGAGCAAAGCAGCTTTGTCAACTTCGGACCAAAAACGGAATAGTACCCAGTTCTGATGTTTAGCCTCCGTTGGCTGGTTTCAGGCTGGTGGCTCGTGGAGAATGACGACAAGTGCTTGGCCTGGTTTCCTGCTCCGTACCTGGAGAGGACGGACGATGAACCGGAAGAGGACAATATTGATGGACTTCCCGAAAGAGGTAAAAATACAGAACCACCACCAACCACTGGAGACATTTAGCTCTTTTTCTCAAATGTGTTGAATACATCACTTAGTTTGACTCTCTGTCGCCATTAGGGTTGTTTTACACCGTAACCAAGAGCTACAAATCCACTAAAGACGATGAAATAACAGTGAGCATCGGTGCCTCGGTGGAAGTCCTGCAGAAGTCGGAAAACGGCTGGTGGCTCATCAGGTATTCGACCTCTCTGATTGAGAATATCAAGAGCGTTACAAGTTTTCCTCCGTTGTACGAATGGATAGCACCGTGATTGGAGTGCTCTTGGAACCATTGACACGAGGGCTGGCGTCTGTCACTGTACTCAAAGACAAAATTGCTTTTGAGACTTTTAAACTTTGCCGTCTCTTTTGGTCCTTATAAGGTGCCCCTTTCTTTATTAGAGGACTGGGATGTTAGGGTTAGAACAGGACACAATTAGGGTTTAAGGTTATCATGCTACCTGTAACTTAGTTACGCCTCATGGCACTGACAAAGTGCAGACATTCAGTGGGGTGCTACCCTCAAAGGTCCTGCTTTTGTACACCTGACACAAGACTTCTAGGACTTGGAAACGTACCCCTATCCCACTGGGGCATGAATTGCGATACCTTAGAGGCGAGCGTGTCAAACTCATTTTTTGTCGCGGGCCACTTGGGAGTTACGGCTTCCCTCGGAGGGCCGATGTAAAATCTCAACGTTATTTATTACCCATGACAATTTTACATTCTGGTATAGATTTCAGCAAGGATCATGAAAAATGATGCACATGACACCGTGGGACACATAAAATGATGTGGCGGGCCGGATCTGGCCCCAGGGCCTTGACTTTGACACTTATGCCTCAGGGTCTAAAAATTGCTTACGAAATACCAGGTCCATACATTGGTGCAAATTGATTCTACCTTCAATGAGACGAGGGATAAAATGGCTTGTCATTGGGATAGCACTGCTTTTAGACACCAGACACGAGACTTTCATGTCTTGGGAACACACCTGCACCCACAATGGTTATTTCTGACAGTGGAGGGACTTTGTTCGATCTTTCAAGATTTTAACTCAATCTTTGGCTTTCCACAGATACCAAGGCAAGGCTGGCTACATCCCCAGTATGTATCTGAAGCCCCCAAGCTACGGCCATGTGGGAAGAGGCCACCACGGGCACAACAGTCCCATCCTTCTGTCCCCCTCCAACTTGACAGTGCAGCCACAGTCAATAACCCGCTCTCAAGACAACCTCCAGGAAATGAACACTGCCAGGCCCGCCGCATCCAATCTCCTCCGACCCCTGACCAGGCAATTGTCTAGATCCGCCGAGGTCCTAAACCAACCTCCGTCGACTGTGCCAGCCTCCAAGCCGCCCCCCGTCTCACTTCCCAAGCCGCGACCTAACCCACCTCCAAAGCGTGCCGCATCGCCCAATCCAGGATACGCCCCACCTCCGAATACACAACGTGCCTCACCGCCCAAACCAGGATACCCCCCACCTCCGAATACACAACGTGCCCCATCGCCCAAACCAGGATACCCCCTACCTCCGAATACACAACGTGCCCCATCGCCCAAACCAGGATACACCCTACCTCCGAATGCAAGTTATGTCCCTACGCCCATCATCATGGTAAAGAATGACTCCGAGAGCGATGTTCCTTCTAGCCAGACCTGGGACAGCGAGACAGAGTTCACAAGCGACAGCGACTTCAGCAGCGACGAATTCAGCTTGTCCTCGGCAAGCATGATCGACAGCATGAGCATGAGCACCGACGACTACCGCCTCCACAGCCGCACCCCTCCGCCGCCGAGCAGGAACACGCTGAGTCCGCAAAGTGCAAACGGCGGAAGAATGACGCCCGCCATCTCCGACCCAAACATCTTCAAGAGCGTCTCAACGCCCAAGGTGCCGCCCAGGCCGCAGACTAATGAGATTCTCAGCCGTTGCACAACCATCACCCGCAAGAACGCAAACAGAGATGCCAGCCCGACGCAGACTACCATACATACACGGTAGAAAGAAGCCCATGTCGGACGATTGAGATCAGACATTTACAATGCAGCAGGATGTGTTCAACTGCAAATGGCACAAAGTCACACCAACACAACTTCTCCCCAAAAAATGGTTTACATGTATATAGATAACGGTGTTTATACTAGAAAGATTGCTACCACCTTCCTAGCTAATTACCAACGTATATTTTCCAAAACCTTTAACATGGAGCTCATTCATACATGTACCCAAGGATATTGTGCTTGGTAAGAATGTTAGAAATCGACTACGGGTGTGTTGTGGTTAGTTTTCTTTGAACCAAATAAAAACATGGTGGTTAAACTGCACAGTGAGTGGCGTAACGTGACTTGAACAAAGACAGCAATGGCATACCACAGGAACAACCAAACCAAACACAACACAAGAACTGATTCGGAAAGTTTCTGCATTCCAGTCTTCAATGGTGAAACTAAGTCCCTTTCATCGTGGATACTGAAGGCGGAATTTCCACCACACTACTTGACCAATAATCAAATACCTTGGCGGACTTCCGGGGTGCTCCTTGATAAGATAGCCTTTATTTGTCCCACATTGGGGAAATTTACAGTCTACAGCAGCAAAATTGGAATGGACCACATGCACGCGGCTATCGAGTCAGTAACACAGAAAAGTATTTAATCCCTAACAAACATAGATCAAGCCAATTATTCTAAACAGAGCTCTGGGTCATAAACCTCTAACCACGAGGGTGGCGAGGCAGAGTGACAAAGACGCCTTTCCCTTGACCCACCTTTCATACAATTTTGCCAATTGTGATCTCCAGTACAGGGGTTAGGCCGGCATCCCCTCTTCCCTTGCTTGTGGCACATTAGCACCCCTTCTTCCTCAATCACACCCAAATGCAGTCTCTCATTTACACTCAGAAAAACATCATTATTTGCAGTCACTCATTCCAAACCTTCACCCGAATCATCTATAACCACGAAACAAAAGCAAGTATTTTGTCACTGTATGAAAAAAACGCAATACAGCAATATGAAAGCCTATACTGTGAATGAAAATCCCTTCAGTACAGATCTCACGCCAGCTGAACAGAAGTCGGCTATATGAACCACTACACTACCAGTGCTAACATCAATTCCTTGATATTTGTTTGTGAACCTTTCACCTTGGCAGTTGTCTGAATGTCAGCTAGATGAAACGCTACTCACAACGGCTCCACTATTACAGTCCCAAATGTTGCACCGTGAACCCTTTTGCCCAATCGCACGGCAGCCGCACGATGTGAACCATGACATTACCAACGGCCCGATTACATTTTCTGACATTGCGCCGTGAAATCTTTTCACCCAATTCCATTTACGTCGTACAAGGGTAAGAAATGCAAACCACTTACACAAACAATGGCTCCGTTATTATATCATTTTTCCTGACATTTCATTGTGAACCTTGAAACCCAATCCGACACCAGTTGCGCAAGGGTTAGATATGTGAATCATTACACTATTAATGTTCCCACGATCATGATATTACATTAACAGTTTTCCTTCATAGTGTGCTGTGCAGATTTTTACCCAACCCTTTGCCAGCTGCAGCATGGCCAGCAACGTGAACCATTACTCTACGAATGACCCCATGATTCTTACTTTTTGTGGCATTGGATTATGAACCTTTTCACTCAACCCTACACTAGCTATCTAAAAATATGTGAACAACAACTTTAACGTTGGTCCTACTATTACTACAACTGCATATTACTTTTCCTTATACGATTTTCGAACGTCTGTTATCAGCTAAATCGTATTTCGACCAGAAAATGTGACATTTTTACGCCTCGCATTACAGTATGACCTAAAACCCGTTTTCAACCAAACTGAGGAAACCCGAATCCGCCACCCGACTCCTCTCATCTTCCGACGCTTCCTCGTGTCACGTCCATTGTGAGCAGACGTGTTGGTTGTCATTTACGCAAATCTGACTGTATTTTAGTTATTTCTACATAATGTATTAGCCCCTAATCATGGGCTAATAAAATAGTTTGGGATTTCGAACAAACCGCTTTTAGGTTGTGAACCTTTTTACCTAATCCTATAGATAAAATGTTAGGAACTGCATTATCAGTGGCCCATTATCATTCTTATACTTTATATATATATATTGACACTGATATTGTGTGGTGTTATCTTTTCACTCAATCTCACACGAGTTGCACAAAGCACAGATATATGAACCAATATACACCTGTTGGCGCAGCTATATTTCTCCTGGCATTGTGTCGAGAACTTTTTAACCCCAATTCCACACCAGCTGTCAGATATGTGAAGTACTATACGACGACTGGTCCCATTATTACATTCCTTTTCCTGGCACTGTTTTGAAAACTTTCTTGCCCAATTAAACATCAGGTGCACAAAAGTCAAATATGATTAACAGTATGTAAACTACCATTGGCCCCGTGCTGGGGTTGTGTCGTGAACCTTTTTTGTGTTTGATCCCAGGTCAGCTGCGTAAGAGACACGAGGGATGCGCAGTCATGAAAAGATGTCACATTTCTGTGGTCATGCTACAGATGAAGAACATTTCAACACACTAATCTGTTAGAATTAAAATATGTCTTCTTTCATTTTAATTAGAAAGCAGAACCAAGCACATGTTTATTTCGTAGTCACAACAAAGAAACGGAAAAATAGCGTCTCGCTTGACTGCAGAAGAGCCGGTCGATCGAGCAGAACAAAACGATCATTGCTGGTCGTTGTTGCTTCTTCCTGCTGTGTTTAAACAACAATGCATTCCTCTTGCTTCCTCAATGGATCGCTGTCACTAATGGAAAAAAAAAAGTTGACCGCAGGTGTGGATGAGAATTTCATGACGTCGGTCAGCTCGTGAGAGCAGAGCCTTGTGGGAAAGTTGGGAGACTTCTTGCAGCGTTCACTGTCATTTGATACCGCTCTTGTTCTTCCTGGTCTTCCTCCTCAGTACTCACGTCACTCTTCAGATGGTGGTTCCCATTCGTGGTGGCTTTCTTGGTGGTGCTCACCTGCTCGTCGTCATCATCCTCTTCCTCTTCCTCCTCTTCAGCGGAACAATTTGGATCTCCATCGTTTCCGCTATCACCCTTATCATGATTGTCTTCGCCGCTGCCCTTTCCACCCTCTTTGTCGATCATAAACACGGGTTCAGAGGCAAGAGGTGCAGTGTCCATTTCTTCATCTTGCCTCATGCTAGTCGAGAAGAAGGGACATTTGGATTACACTCAAATGCCATATTTGTGAAAAGAACAGCAGTTACATACATTTCTGAGCACAGATAGATTTTGATCGCCTGACCTGTATTTGTTTGTCCACCATCTTGGAACTGAAAGACTGTTTGACCAAATCTTTTCTGTGTAGAACCGTTATCAGTTCATATCAGCTATGCTATAATTTTTTTTCCATCACGTGAGATGTGCGGGTGCAAATGTTTGTGCTAACAATGACTGTTATTTGTAACTGTTTGTAATTCCCTTCAACTTGACTAAGACCCCAGTTCAGTTGGAAAAAATAAAAAATAAAAATAAAGCAGACAGTGTTAGCACAAGACTGTTAGACTTCAGCTAAGAAGCAAAAATAAATTACCGGTAAAAAACACCTAGGGAAAATTGACGAGCACAGAAAATTTTAGTGGGGTTAATCAGAGGCATTTATTCAATTGAATTTTAGGGGCCACATCAATAATGGAAAAATGTTGCTTTAAGTCAAAAAATCCTGGCATTTGAACGAAGGTGTGCGGACTTTTTATGTCCGGTTTATTTGACAGTTCTCCAAATAAGAGGCAATGTTCTTGCTTCAAGTCATTCATTTGGCATAAAAAGTAAGTTCAACACAGCATCACTGCCATCTTTATAAGCGTACCATTAGTTCGCTAGCTATAAATGGGAAACATCATAAATGGGCTAACAAAAATTAGCATACTATGGTATCAAAAGGAGAACACCCATCGATACTTACAGGCATATTGTCTCTGTGCTCCGTGGAACTGCTGAAGTTCAGCTTGAGCTTTAGTTAAGTTAGCCAACTGTCTCTCTCCTCCAGACATTGATCAACACTACCTGAGTCATACTACTGCGGCCGTCAGGCTAAGTCAAATACTATACATCTGAGAGGGCGTCAAAGGATGTGGAATAATGTGTGGCTTCGGTGTGGGAAAAAAGTTCTCTTTTAGATCCTTATCTAATTGGGGGGTTGGCTTCTATACCAGAGTGCTCAATAGATTGATGTATTTTGCAACGGGTATGTTATTCGTTGGCGTAACTAGAATTCAGAGGGGGTAAATTACATATATTTCCTGTATTGTCTACTTGTAAGCCAGTAGCCTTGACTTTCAGATTTCATGGCAAAGACAAGCATCCCTCACCTGGTTGGTGCGCCGGCGACCCTCATCTTCTGCCACATGTAGTTCAGGAACATGGACGCCTGCAGCAGACGGCCAATCCTCTGCATGTGTCTCTCTAAGGGCAGGGAAAAGGCCTTCATGTGATATTGTCTCTTGCACGTACTCTATTATGTGGTTTCACTTTGTTCTGCCAAGTTTCCATCAAAGCTTACTTGAGTGCATGTGAGTGCCACCTTACAGAGTAAGAAACCGGTAAACAAAGAAAGATGTATTGTATTTTAACTGATAAGCCCGGTATCCCTGCGGATTACTACAGCTGCTTTGGAAACAATGCTATTTTATGTTGCACTGCCTGCACAAATTCAAAATCGTTCCAAGAGCCGAGAACTCCTACTTCCTCATCTCAGGTCATTTTATTTATTCCCTCACATTGCCACATTCGTATTGAAATATTAAGAGATTGGCCTTGAACTACATTTGCTTGCTCAACTGTGGAAAAAACTAAAAAATAAACGAGAGCATGCAGTCTTGAATCGGGCTCGAGAACGACGTAATGCCTCACCTGTGGAAATCAGAGCAGCTATGTCGATAGTAATGTTTACATCTCGATTTAAGACATCTACTATGCAACTGGACCCTTGCTCTGCCTCTCTATTTGACATGGGGATCTTGGCCTGTTTTACTGTCACTTCTCCTCTTGCCCACCTGACTTGCATTTGATGGTTTGTGATGCGATAGTACAGTCTTGAGAAGTGGGTCCCAACTGAAGGTCGGGCTACCCAATGCACGGGCCGCCGTTGGAAATTTCCTGACCTGTGTACGGTATGAGGCCCTCAAGGACGGTGCGGGCGCCCTGGTACTGTATGAGCTCCTCAGGTGGGACGTGGGTGAGCAGCACCTTGAGGACCACCTGGGCATCCAGGCAATTCCGGGCATTCGTGTTCCACACCCCACAGAAACGCAGCAGCGACTCTTGAGAAAGACGACAGCAGCAAAGGGGACAATGTACTTGACTCCACAACTTACAAATCATACATTCCTGTTAAATTGTGCTTGTTTTTGCCAAGTGATGAATGCAACAAAATATGATAATATTAAGGGATGACACACTCTGGTCTCTCAAAGTAGTAGTTGTTCGAAGGTTTAGAATAAGTGTAACATCTATGCTAACTTCTGTTACTTTGTCTGTGGTGGTCGTGATGTTATGCTTGTGGACTTTTGTCACTGCAGAATTACACGTACGGTGTGTCCGAATATTTTGTTGAATAAATATATAGTGTTCAATATCTGTTTTTCGGGGTCACTTTACAGTAAACTTCGACAGAGTGACAAATACACCACGCTGTGCCTCTTTTTTTGGGGACAAAAGCGAGTGAGACAGAGAACCGCAATAAACGGTTCATGGTAAGATCATGGATGATGCTGCACTCATCTCCGGTTACCTTTCTGATCCACGCGAAGTTTCAAAACTGTCTTCTCCAGAAGTTCGCTACTGTCTTCCGTTTGACGGATTGCTGTAAGGAACAGAAGTTTAACATTACGTCAGCAACAAAGGAGGACCTTTCCATATTTTCCAAATGAGCTCATGTGGCATGTTAGCCATTCGCACATTGTTGCCTCAGCAGTGTGGCATAACGCCACGTTACTCAACATGCATGTAAATGAGGTGATACCATAAAGGTCTGTCTCAGTACGATGCAGGAACCTGTGGAACCAGATTGTTCCTAATGTGCCCGTCACATCCTGCACGTACTTTCTCTAATAACAGGGTGTCACGAATTATATAACATCAACTCATCTTTGAGCATAAATGACCACTGAGCCACAGCTACGGCCTCAATATTTCGCTCTTTTCTGCGTTGCTCCCGGTCCACTCTTGTCAAAGGCCAAAACAAACAACTACCGTACTTGTTTCAGTATCACCTTGTGAACAAAGCAGACATCAACAATAAGGGATGACAGACTGGTGAGTGAATGATTATTTATAGGTGAAAATACTCTTTTCGATTGTTTTTCTATTATTGGAGCAGAATGATGAAACGTCGAGACATTGCACTAACTTTTCCACTTGTAGCAATGGAGCGACCAATGTACACAATTTCGTCGCATAGATTTTGCCTGGGTAACACATGACCGTGCATGCTGATGAATAGTTGTCTTAACTGGCATAGTTTTCGGCAATTGGATTTCAAATGCCGCCCGATGGATGGATGGGCGACCTGGTGTTCGACTGGCTAGTGCGTCGATCTCACAGTGCTGAGGTGCATGGTTCTGGCTCCGCCCTTCCTGTGTGCAATTTGCATGTTCTCACGATGCCTGCGTGGGTTTTCTCCGGGTACTCCGTTATCTCCCACATTGCAAAAACATGCGTGGGAGATTAGTGGAATACTCTAAACCAGGGGTGCCCATTATGTCGATCCTGATCTACCGGTAGATCTAAAACAGGTCCCAAGTAGATCCCAGGAGTGTCGAGGATAAAAAAAAAACAAACAACCATTTGTGTGTCTTTGTACATGTTAGTAATACATTTTTTTGTGTTAATGTACACTGCACCCTAATCATCCTATCAGTCTCATTTTCACAAAAAAAATATTTAAAAATTTAAAGCAGGTAAATCTTGAATTTACGGTGGCGCGTGTCTACGTCACCGGATGTTTTTAGCGTTCAGCAGTCTGCAATTGCAGCTTGTGATCAGAGCTGTTGCGCTCTATCTTTTATCGCCATTATTGTCATTCAGAGTTTGCTTCATGTACAATTCACCGAGGGCACGGGCAAAGAATAGGAATCTAGGAGGGCCCAGGGAAGCACTTTAAAACGATACGTGTGAGCTACGATAGTTAACAGGCTGCAAAAGTGCATCGCATGCCTCAGTTTCAGGCTGTTTCTCATCATGGCGTGTGTGTGTGTGTGTGTGTGTGTGTGTGTGTGTGTGTGTGTGTGTGTGTGTGTGTGTGTGTGTGTGTGTGTGTGTGTGTGTGTGTGCATGTGCATGTGTGCGCGCGTGTGCGTGCCGGTAAGGGTAGATCCCGGGAGGTTAGTTGATCGAAAAGTAGATCTGCGGTCCAAAAAGTTTGGGCACCCCTGCTCTAAACTATCCCTAGGTGTGAGTGTGAGCGCAGATGGTTGTTTGTCTCTGTGTGCCTTGCGATTGGCTGGCAACCAGTTCAGGGTGCATCCCGCCTACTACCCTATGCACTGTAGTATGAATGGAAATGGGCGCAAGTCCAAAGTAGAACAATGAGGAAACTATGGCAGAGTGAAAAAAAGGTTCAACCTTCAACCGCAATGGTCGAACAACATGCCTGTGTTGGAGGAAGCAGGAAAACCATAAGGCTGAGACGAATGAAACGAGAGGAAACTGAAAAAAAGATTGTGGTCTCGAGCCTGGAATTGAATGCATTTCAGTTTTGTTTTTTTTACATGTGCAAGATCAAGAAAGGGTTAAGTACCTTTAATTACAGACAGCACAGTGTGAGGCTGGTCCAACGAGATGGCGAGGCCGAGCGCTTTCAGGTATTTCTTCTCGTGGAGCAGGTTGGACAACTCCTGTTGCCTTCACATAAACGGGGAGGCAAACAGAACAGCATTTCAACAAGCCAGATTTTTCAGATCGCACTCCATTGAATATGAACCACTGCTCAACTCTGTTTTTCAAATCGGGTTTCTGTCCACAGAACAGACAAGGGGGGGGGGGGGGGGGAATCATTGCTCTGAAAGAGAATGCCTGAAGTACTTGCACAGATTTTCATCTTTACAATTTATCATCTGATTAAATCAACTAATGATATTTACTATTAAAGGTACAAAAACACACTCAAACCAGTTACACAATATCATATCATATATATTATTGCTTCTCCTGGTGGTTCAGCTTTTTCCATCTTTATACAATGTCAAGTCCAATGTCTAGAGATTAATGTGAACCGACGTTAAAGCAAGACCAGGAAGTAATTCTACCTCCGAAAGTTGATATAGATCACATTGTCCGCTTCGTCTAAAAAAGGCTTTCTCTTACGAAACCATGACTAAGTAAGTACATGCACATGCGTGATTGCTAAGCATGCAGGCAACCTGTCTACTTTCCAGCCCGAGGTGTTGTCACTGTCAAAAGACGGGCATGACCCTTGACTCCAAAAGCAGCACTCTTTGCTCAAGTGTGGAGCAGGTTGTTTACAATTTGTGTGGCCTGGTGACTTACTTCAAGATCTGATCCTCCTGCTTAGCCTGTTCCTCAGCCAGCTCGATCTCCGTCACATCCTGGTAATGGACATAAGACATTATTTCTGCATACTGTATTGACAAAGTCTTGTTACAAGAACATTTGCATGGAAAAGTCAAATATTGCTGGACCTCTAAATTGTGGTATTTTTTTTATTATTGATACTTCATCACCAGAAGGCAAACTCTTTAATTTTTATAATTGGCCGAGATGTGTTTTTCATACAATTATTTACTGTAGACCAGAACAGTCTTGGGGCAAATTTAACAACCGATAAAGTGATTAATGATTGATGATTGATAAAAAAAAATACATTTTGAAATTAGATTTAAATGGTAATGTTTTTTAATAGTTTTGATAACCAAACACAAAATAATTTAGTTCCAAATAAAATGTACTTATGTTCATCTGCCTCAGTTTTCATCAGGCTTTCCAAAACAGGCATATCAGAATCGGAATCAGAATCAGAATCATCTATATTCGCTTCATTTAAGACTAGGTTGTCAATAACTGTAAAAAAGGAAGGATGTTTATAGACAATAGAATTGACTTTAGTTCTCTTGAACGTAGGTAAGTAAAATGGATAAACTCATAAACTGAGGACCACCTATACATGGCTTAACCAATCCTCTTCATTTTCTTAAACACCGATATTTTCTTCCATATGACCCGGTTCTCACATTGTTGAGTAACCAGAGAAAATTGGTTGAAATGTGATAGCTTCATATCAGAATCCAGCCACAGATGAAAATGCCAACTTGAAGTAAGTGTAAACACACAGTAGCCTGAGCGCCTGACATTAAAACGAATAGACAATGAAGTATGCACAAACACATACGCCTTCACAGACACCCCTATAGAGTAAGAACATCACGTAGGGAAAATTATGTTCCGTGCCTTTCACTTGTGGTGACTTTGGTTTTGGCACCAATTCGAAGGTGTTGAGACAGACACATTTTAGGTATGTGCTCATGCGGCGGGTTAGAGTTGTTTTGTTCATGTAAAGATAGCGTTCTTGAAAATGGGTCACTTGAAAACTGAAATAAATATAAAAATGGACGATTCTTTTCTTTTTTTTTTTAAATGGGCTATGCCACAGAGTCTGAATTGTGTATTAAATCCTGCTGGCTAAACGTGAAGTACATTCATGTAATGAAAATCCATTATGTTAGCTAGTTAGTTCACTAGCTCATGCTAAAGCGGGTTCGGGAAGACTGTGAGATGGTACATCCATCCATCTATCTATAATAATAAAAATAATATATTTTATTTATAAGTGCCTGTTTGGTGGGGAAGTTAGCTAGCTAGCTAATACTAAAGCTAGTTGTAAAGCAGGTTGACAAATTTTTATTACGGTATAATTTTTACACAGTATCTATTTGTCATCCCTCACCGTCCACACAGTGATGTTGGAGTCGGCCGAGCCGGTGACCATCTTGTCGTCTTTCCTGCTGGCATGGAGCCCCCAAACCTTGTCCTGGTGAGCGTCAAGCGTCTTCACACACTCATTGGTCTTGATGGTCCAAAGCTTCACCAAACCGTCAGAGCCGCTGCAGAGGGAGCATCGGTAAAATTGCTATTATTAGAGAGTAGGAAAAATCTTAATCCGCCCAGCTCAAAAAGTTAAATTAATAATCACAATTTTAAACACCGTGTTAATATTGAATATTAACATTTAGCAGTTATTTCTTTCAAGATTTGTATTGAAAGCTTGATTGTTGTCAAATTAAGATGTGTATTTTTTGCTGTTCATAGAACATAATCGCTGGTTATCTGCATGTATTTTGATAAACCGGCAAAACCGTAGAATTTACCTGCTTAGTAGCTGAGTGCCTCGGCTCACAAAGACAACCTTCAACACAGATGCGTCGTGCCCCTCGAATGTCTAATTAAAACAGCAGAACATATTTTCTACTTTGAAACGCATTATAACATGTTCAAATTTAACAACATGATCATCTGCACTACTCTCATTTTCATAAGTAATGTGCTGTATCCCATGGCCCACCTTAAGACAGCTGAAGTCCTGGAGGGTCCACAGCTTAGAGGTGCCGTCAGCGGAGGAGGTGGCCAGCACCTGGTCGACAGGCGAGAAGCACAAGGACCAGATGCCGCGCCGGTGGCCCCGAAATACTCCCAGTAATTCTATGGTCGACTCCCCCGCCAGTGACCACAGCTTGGCCGTGCGGTCCTGCGAGCCAGATGCCAGCAGCTTGTCGTTAGGAGAAATGGCCACGCTGTTGATATCCTGGAAAGACAGAGTCGTGACAAAATTTAGGATTGTGATGCTCTTTTCTATGCATTCAAATTTGTCTCAGCATGAGTGACACTCCTTGCATATTCAACGACCAAATGAGTGAGTTTATAAAAAAAAAATTTAAAAAGCAGATTTCTTTTTTAAACACAACAGCAATTTTTTTACACAACAAAAACATTCTGTTCACTCATTTGTTTGGTATGTTATGTTCAAATTACAGTGTTAAATTTCTAATTTCTTTTCTCTCAACAGCACTGTCAACTCTTGAGAAGAAATGAACTTGGCAATGTCACCAAGCAAGATTCCATGTGATGAAGGTGCTTTTATTTTTTAACCCAGAACATCGACGGGAGAGGACAAAAGAATTTCTAAGGAATTAAATATCAAGTTCTTTCCTGAAAGTGGAATTTTAAAACGCGAAACCACGGACAACAAACGACACATTGTTGAGTGAAAGGAATTAGTCAAGAAAGGATTTAGCTCTTTTGACTCAAATATCATTCAAGTGATAATGCTACACCTTTTTTCCCACAAATTCTTACTGGGGTGGATACTGAAACGTCACTGAGTGGCATTTCAATACAATGGCTGGAAAAGGCTAGATTGAGCAAATAGTTTTCACATGAGATGCAGGATATTTGTAATGTTGCAATGATAGATTTTCGACCTCCAAATGATTCTATAGTTGGCATATTTGATATTTGCTATTGTGCTTTATTAAGAAATCCACTGTTGCAAGCAGGTCTGATAATGCCACTTGACTTAAAATAAACCCCCAAAACGCCTACTCTGAAATTCTGTTTACTCTATTCTTCTTCTTTCGCTAGGGCAGTGAATTGAAAAAGTCTACACACCCCGGTTGAAATGCTAGATTCCTGTGGTGGCAAAAAATAAATAAAAAATACCAAAACCTTTTCCACCCTAGTGACCTACAACCTGTCCGACTTAAAATAAATGTTTAAAAAAAACTAATTTAAAGAAGACATAAAAATAGACAACTAGGATATTGCGGTTGCACAAGTGTACACAGCCTTATTCATTGGGGATGTGGCTCTGTTCAGAACAAAGCAGTCACATTCAGACTGACATTAAATCTGAGTCAGATCATCTGATAAGCTTTTTCCGGAAAATGTTTCAATGAAGTGGTGGTATCGTTTGTGTGTGTGTGTGTATGTCTGTGTGTGTGTGTGTGCGCGTGCGTGCATGCGCGTGTGTGTGTGTGTGCGGCCCAGCTGACTTTGGACTGCCCACCAGCCAATCACATGGCATCTACCTTTCACACTCACATTCACAATTATGGACACTTCCGAGTCTTCAATCAAGTTAAGAAGCATGTTTCGGAAAAGGGAGGGATAGAAACCCCACATACGCATAGGGACAACATGTACACTCCACATATGAACGCCCGAAGCTGCAGTTTCACCCAGAACCGCAGAACTATTAGCCAGACAAGCCAACTTACGTAAGCCAAAGAATAATTAGGTGAATGGTTTGCACGGCTGAAAAATCACAATTGCTACACACAAGAGGCCAACTCAACCTCAAGGCATTGAAGCAAACACACACCTACCACTTCAATAAATACCATATTTTCACAACCATGAGACTCACAAAAAATGTCTTACATTTTCTCCCAAATGGGCGCCATCTATTTGTCCAAACAAGAACTACCGTGGTGCAGCAACATCCAGTGGATTACAGGCAAACGCTGGCCATCTTCCGCTCCTACAGCTTTCTTGGAGATTTTAATCCTTTGTTTTGCGGCCCTGCCGGCCTCACTTAGCTTCCATTAACGACTGCTCTCTCCACCAATCCCCATGTTCCTACATACGCAATTGGACTAAGGCAAGTGATGAAGGACTAGCATATTTTGCATTTTGAAATACAACAAATAGAATGCCAACAAACAAATTCAGCCCAACCACATCACCAACACGGTTGAGGTGCCGCTCACCATCGACATCCCAATGAACCGCACTGTAGCGAAGAAGGGGACAAGCAGGGTAGCGATACGCACAACGGGGTGTGTGAAGTCATTTTTCACTGTTGTGTTTAGTGGCCATGGTAATGGATTGAAACGGCCAGAGTGAAACCGCGAACGGCGTGGGAATGTTGGTGAACACAGCTTTACTAAAACAGGGAGGCAGCTCCGGGCCATTGGGATTGTCAATGCTTGGGCTTTCGTGTCTGCTTGCACTGTTGTTCGAGTTTATGCAAATGCCGGCATCAACAAGACCGACTGTGACAGCGACACGAGGGAACATGGCGTGTTTGATTGTGAACTTGCCCAGCTCTTCATTTTGGACTTTGATGGATTTTAAGATGAGATCAAAAAATAATATGAATACATTGTTAAATAACCCCAGTGTGGGACGAATAAAGGATATCTTAAATAAAGTATAACTGAACTTGGTTTTGCTCCCACTGCCTTTAAAACATACGCTAGCATGCATGCATGTAGTAATTTTGTAGTCACGTTTTTTTCTGGTTCATCAAGTTCATCGTTGTTGCTGTACCTTATCATGTGCCTTTTCCGTGGCACGTGCAGCCAGCTGGTGCAAGTCTGTGTCTGTGGCAGTTAAGTCTGCAGGGAGATCCCACACCTTAAGTGTGCAGTCCTGACTGCCGGAAACGATGAAGGATGTTTTCAACCTGCGCACACACAAACACGCCTGAATGAAAAACGTGTCATTTTGGATCGAAACGTGTCTACACTGTGTAGCAAATTATTTGGAACGCATAAGGGGAGGATGAATGCTAATTTTCCTGAATTATCTACTCTACAGGTGTTGCAGAATCTTACATGACCAACAAAAGCAAATTAACTTTGTTTATTTATGTTTCTTGCTGAATTGATTTGTTGTTTTGTACCGAACTGCCTCCTTAACATTTAAGGACCAAAAGTTCATATTTGATTGCTACAATTTTTCTTGACTTCTGATTTCCAATTCAATTTGTGGACAAAAACAGTAAAACTAAAATCAAGTCTGTGTCATGCTGAGTCAAAAGCCAAAGAATACAAATGAGTTATGAGACGAGTTTTAAAGATGGGCAGCGAGGGGGTTTGCCCAATGTTCAGTGGGAGGTCATTCCAAAGAGAGGGACCAGCAACGGAAAAGGTTGGATCCCTTCTGAGCCTCCGCTTAGTTCTTGGTACTTACAATAATTCCTGGTCTGCAGACCTCAGGCGTGTAGGTGTGTAGGGGCGGAGGAGCTCAGAGAGGTAAGGTGGCGCGAGGCCATTTGAATACCGGTATTTGAAATCAAATATAGGATCTTAAAAAGAACTCTAAAATGTATAGGGAGCCAGTGAAGTAATGCCAGAGTAGGAGTAATGTGCTCCCTCTAACGAGTACCAGTCAAGAGGCGAGCAGCAGCATTCTGGATCAACTGGAGAGGCTTAATGGAGGATTGGCGGACTCCAAAGTAAAGTGCATTACAGTAATCCAGCCGGGATGTGACAAAGGCATGAATTACTGTTTCAAAGCGCTCATGAGAAGGATGAGGATTTACTTTAGCCAGCTGCCTAAGATAAAAGAAGCTGGATTTAACAATGGCACCAATTTTCCGGTCCAGTTTAAAATCACTGTCCAGTTTAAGACCCAAGTTTGAGACTGTTTGACTCAAGATAAGGAGCCAGGGGGCCCAAGTCGACAGGATGGGATGCCACTGAGACAAAACATTAACACTTGTCTTCTTTTCATTGAAATTCAAGAAATTTTGTGCCATCCAGGTTTTGATTTCCTCCAGGCATGATAAAAGTGGGCTTCATGAGAAAGCGTCTTTTTTTGCTTCGCGGGACATAGATCTGACAACCATCTGCATAGCAGTGGAAGGAAATATCATGTTTCCTTAAGATGGAACTTAAGATGGTGTCAACAAGATATATACTAACAATAGAATTATATGGGATTTGGTGTATATGCGATAATATTACATACGTTTACGTGGTTTGCACAATCAACTGCCTTCTGAGGGAAACCATCACTACTGGTATGAAAATGATTTTGACACCGCGCGTCTCTGGGATTAACACTGCATTTTTTTCCTTATCATCCACAATGACGTTAGGCTCCGCAACATATCCATATGTAAAAATAAATACGACTAATGCTGACAACGGTGTTTTGTTTTTCAAAATACAATCATGCCAATTATTAAGCACAACAGTTTGAAAAACAGTTGAACACGCAAGGAACTCCACATTTCTCTGACAGATGCTGAACGATGATGATTGACGAACAAAGTTAATGTTTTGAGATATACTGCCATCAACCCTCATGGATTTCTCGGTCACAATCGGGTCGGGATCATGGAAAGACGGTGGATACGAGCTGACTTTTTCTCCTTTTATACCGATCATATTTGAAGCTCAAATGTTTAATTCCTCCATCATGTGTAATTATTTGGAGCACGGTGCGAAACGGTGCTGAGTGCTACCTGGAACAGGAAATGGAGCCCACAGCGTTTGTGTGGCTGGAGCTGTAGGCCACACAGCGGACGCGACCGCTGTCAGCGTCCATGTGCCACACACGCACTGATCTGTCCTGTGTAATGGATACACAACAGGACAAGTGCTCGTTACCATCGAGGGCATTACTTGCTGGAAAAGAGTCACTGTGAAAGGTGCAGGCATGTGTGCTCACCTTTGCGCAGCTTGCAAAGACAAAGCCTTTTGTAAACACGTCCAATGACAGGACAGTATCTGTGACGAAGGAAATACGATATGAAAGATTACCGGTAACATTGCTTCAACCTGCCCATTCAGTAGTCAGTCATCACATCATCACAGCATTGTCTTCACTCTTATGACCAATGTTGCGTAAAATAGTGAATGTGATCCCTCTTTCAGGTACAGCAGGATCTGGATCAGAGTCATCTATGAAAACCCCGTCAAGCATTGTTACATCATATTTCCACTCTAAGGGCAATATCCTTACAATTAAATTACAGTACCAGGAAATAGGAAATAGGAGTAGTTTAAAGTTCCAAGTTAATAAAAACATAATGCAAATAAAACAAACAGTAGTGCCTTGAGAGTTGAGTCTAATTCATTGATGACTCGGTTGAGAAGAGTAGTCATATAAAATGCGTCAACTTGCTGTGCGTGCCGGGACAGCGGCCAGTACAAAGGCTATGGCCACTTCGAAGTGGCACATAATGAGTCAACGAAATTCCGAAAGAACTATTCGACCTTCCTTGTTCTGTACAGCTATTATAAAGCTGGTCCAGTCGAAAATAAGTCTAATTAAAATCAACTCAATGACGACGCGCTCCTTTGCTTCCCCTGGTCCTAGTGCAGTGTGGTACACTGTGCTTTCAGTGCACACCCTCACGTTTTCCTGCAGCTCAATGTGCAAGCACGCGCTGCCATCTGCTGGCGACTCACCCGAGTGCCCGTAGAGGATCTGGCAGGTGTTGGTGAGCAGCTCGAACACTTTGAGCTGGCAGCTGTTGGTGGCCACCACAATGTGGCTGTCGTTTTGACCCAGGAATTTCACGTCCAGCACCTGGTCACTGTAGCCCACAAACTGTGGGAAATAACTCAAATTAGACGAGTGGCCCAGACTTAAATGACTTGTGGAACTAAAATCAGTCATATAAAAGGTGAAGCAAGAATTTCATTTGATTATTAACATCAAATATAGTTCCGTTGTTCTAGTTGGCCTCTCCTGATATTTAATTTCTTGCTGAAGCCTGGAAGCTTTGTGGGAAGACTAACTGGTTCCCTCCAACTAAGTTCCGCGACAAATTCAAACAAAACGAAAATGTGTTCACAAAGACCTGATGCTGAAACAGGGGTGTGTAGAATTTTTTTATCCACAGTGGGTTACCAGTCAAAACCAATGGGGTGTGGGGTTATTTTAATAACTATTTGAAGTAATTAGGTCGACAATATGACAGGTAGAAAACAACCACAAAATATTTGACAGCAAAACCTCACTCGACATATTGGATTAATATCCTGAGCACCAAAGTCTGAAAGGCAGAATTTGTGCACCACTTGCATATGTTTCTAGACCTAATTGATAAACTTAAGTATCCAGATCCATGACGTTCATGACTCACCTGTTGCTGCGTGCTCAGAGCAGGCAGCTGGTAGAGCACTATGTTGTGCTCCGCAGTGACAGTGGCCAGCCTGCCAGATTCAGGCAGGTGAAGCAAGTACGTTAGACTGCGGGGGTCGTCTTCAGTCTCCTCCTCATCCTCATCCTCTGAGGAAGGGCCGAGCTTGGGTGGGAGGGCCTGGCTGTAAACACAGCGGGCCGTGCTAGCCTCCCACACTCTCAATAGGCCTGCATGGGTCAGTTGGAAAGACTTTTAATGCAACGAAATGTAGAAATAGCCTGTTAGCACATTTAGGACCAAGTCAAAGCTGAACCTTTGCTGCCAGCTGTGATGAAATGTAAGTCTGTGTTCTGGACTCCTATTTTCGAGAGGTCTTTTTTCACAGGCAGGATCACAACACCCTCCACAGCCTGCATACAAATGATAATTTCTAGATCAACAGATGACACAATACAAATAACATTAATTTTTAACATCCAAAAGCTTACCTCATAGACGGGTACAGTTCTCTTAGCGGTTCGGCTTTTCAGATCCCACACCGTGCAGATCTTATCTCTCCCTGAACTATATAATCACAAATTCTTATTTGAAAGACAATTTCAACAAATATTCATCACCTCACACTTTTAATCCAATTTCCAATTTTCTTAGCTATTTTCTCATTTTAAACAACAACCGTTTTCCCCGAAGCTGCTTTCAATATGGAACAAGTGACAAGGCACATGATCGGACTATATATTTCTACACATTGAACATTTATACCTGATCATGGTATCACCGTCAAGGCTGAAGCTGAGGGAAGTGACGGCGCTGTAGTGGCTCTTAAGCACACACACACACTGGCTGGTGTGCAGGTCCCACAGTCGGATGCCGCAGTCCAGGGAGGATGAGAAGAGCTGCAGACGGCTGATGTCTGGGTGGAACTCCACCAGGCTGCACACATAAGATTGATGTTATGCTTGTGGCTACTGAGTTCATGCGTTAATGACATGAAGGCACATTTCACACTTACTGTACAACACCAGAAGAGCCTTTAAGGTTATGAGTGCAGTATTGCTTTACTACATCCCAGAGCTTGATAGTGCCGTCACAGCCACCTAAAAGCAAATGTAGAAGACGTGATGTAAACTGTGCAATAACTTTTGAAAATGGGCAAATGAGTGCAACAACAAAAATAACAGGTGTTTTTTTTTTATTAATGCGGACCTGTGGCCAAGAGCGTGGAGGTGCAGTCAAAAGTCATACTGGCTATAGGAACTGTGTGTATGGCCTTCCAGGTGCGGGTACACTGCACTTTTCTCCAGTCCCACTGCTTCAGGAGGAGTGCTCTGCTGGCTGTTACCAGCATCTGAGGAAGGACACGAAACAGGAACGCAACGAACACTTCAACACAACCAAAAACATTGGTTTTGCTTCAGCTCGCTGAGAAAAAAAGCATGCAGGCTTACCTCATCATCCCAGCTTAGCGCGAATGATGTGATGTCTTCTTGATCATCCTGTACAAATGAGATAGAAATGAGAAAAACATGTCAAATCACAGCGCTGTAACTGCGAGGGGGTTTTGGCCTTACATGCTCAATGCTGTGGACGATCTTTCCTGTGCTGATCTCCAGAACATTGATACGAGAGCCACACGTGCAAAATATGTATTTTTCATCTTTGCTGACCTGTCAAAGAAATAAAGCAAAAGGGGCAATTCGCTGATTTGACTACTGTTATTTGTAAAACAGTGGTTAGGCTTCTTGAAAATATTGACATTTGAATAAACAACTTGACACTATACCTGCACTTTGCCTCCTTTGTAGAAAGGCTCAATCTTACTTGAAACCGCATAACTGTAAAAGAATGACAGAATTGTCGAAGACAGTGAGTCCTTGCTACAATTAGCTTAGCTTGAGCTCGTTCAGCCACCAGTTTGTGCAACCGGACTCAAACTTACTTTGTTTTGAAATGAAGGTTGATATTCGCCATAATGTTTGCAACACAAACCTAAACTTTATGCTCTATCGAACGCGTTCCTTGAAATTGATGATTTATGAGTCCGCATGTTGGTTATAGTCAACACGTCTTTCCCGCATGTTGTTAGGTGAGTCGCAAAGATTCTACGTCATCAGAAGACACTGAGCTGATTTGGTTGGAATGGTAAAACGTCATTTTCAAGCGACGTGGCTGGAGTTGTCGGGCGTGTTGTGAGGAGGCAGAGGCGAAAAGTATCGCTGCTATTTGTGGGCACCCGGTACTTTATGATAACTCTTGCAACCATGACAGAGACCGCGTGGAAAGAGAGAGAGACGAATACAATGTCAGAGCTTAATTAGAGTGTTTTGGTTGGATAGTGGATGGCCTAGTGTGGCCTCGAGATAGCCTGGTTACGGGATAACGAAAACGTATTTATTTATTTATTCTTACTTCAACTGTACATTTCAAAACTGCATATTTCATACGCCTTTTATTTTGAAATGCAACATCAGATCCTTACGAAAGTACTGTGGTTGGATGACTGCTGTGGCCTAGAACTGTTCCCTGATCTGGTTCTGGGATACAGTAACGAAATTTCATGTTTCTATCTCAACTTCAGAACGTTTCTTGGTGATATCCTGAGAGAGTTTTTATTCTCCCTGGGTGAACTCATCGTTGCCTGACCGCTGAGAGGTTAATTTATCACAATATTTTAAAACCAAACCACTGATGTGCATGCACTAGTTGGATAGCTGTTATTTTGAATAGAGCACCGCAGAGAGTGAGAAGGAAAGGAAGGTAGAGGAGTGTCAATCGCAATGTTTGAGACAGCGTGCCTCTATTCCAGCCCAGTCACCTTCAGTGGATGAAATGTTCCTGAAAAGCCTGGCTCCTTCCATGCAACGATTGCCATCCCAGGAGAACGAATATGTCAAATTTCAAATTAATTTGAAGCGCTGTAATGCAATACTTAAGTAAAATAAATGCAATACTTGGAATAAATACCTGGGTGACCATATTTGCCACGAAGCAGTAAGGCTTTGTTTGTATCCATTTTTCTCTGGTTGTTTTGTTGAAAATCACAGTAAATCCACTCAACCAACGTTCTGGTTGGTCAAGTATATTTCAGGATTCGTCGACAGTGTTCTAACAAGTGTATGTTTGGGTTATCTGTTAAATGCAATCAAAAGTTTTACACATGCCAAAAGTGAAGTTTTTTTTTCCTCACGGTATAATGGAATAAATAAAATGTGTCTGAAACACAATTTGTCATGGACACAAATTAGATCCAGATGCATGTAACATCATCAATTCAGGTTGAACTCTGATTTGATGTGGAGTGAAGTTGCTCTCCTGGAGTGGAACCAGAGTGAACTCTGAATTGATGATGTTACATGCACAAATTGGTCATTCGCCCTGTGAAGACACCTAAAATAGGGATGGTCTAAAACCGCGGTCAATCGTCCTTCGCTAACAAAGTTTGCTTGGTGCTAGAACAGCAGGGAAAGGAAAGTACGCGCGACAAAATGAGGGCAGGCTGCCACCATTGACTGCTCACTGTTGTCATTTGTATGCCGGGCTTACACGGGTCCTCCCTCATGGTGTGTCAGGAATGTTCACGTATGCATGTTTTGTCGTGATAACACGGGTGTGACCGCAACGCCGTGACGTGAGTGGATGTGGAGTGAAGCTGCTCTCCTGGAATGGAACCATAAGGGATAGTGGAAACGAACAACATGGTGAGTTGCAAAGAGAATTTTTAAACCAGCGTTTTATTGTTGATATTACGAACATTCCCCGAACCTCACATTCAAGTTAATTCTGCCTAAATACAACCAGTCACGTTTTTGTGATTTTTCTATCATTATTTTTAAGAGGCTCTTGTAATCAACTAAGGATGAGCATCATTCTTCAAACTAAATATGTCACAAGTATATTGTACACTTAGAAATGCACATGTTTTGCTGCTGTGAATTGGGAATTTCTCCATTGTAAGACTAATAAAGCTTTTCTTATCTTTTCTTATCTTATGTCTTATAATGTAAGGAAGAACGTTGGTGATTGACAGAGCACTTTTGACATTCAGCCTTTTTATTGAAAATTTTAATGTAGACCAGGGATGAGAAACCTAAGACTTACTTTCAAGTTTCAGTGCTTTCCAAACTAAGATTTTCAATTTCAAATAATGGTATTCAGATTCAGGTTTTCAATACAATAATTCAAGATAAACAGTACTTATTGGAATTACTGTATGTGCTTCATGTTCTGATGTTCTGATGCTCTGATCTTCATGTTAATGTATTTATTCAAATTGAGCAATTGAAATCCAAGTATAAATGGTTCAAATTCATATTTGTTTTGCCACTTTTTCGTGAATCAAGTCTGCACATGAACAGTCAGAAGATGGAATAGACTGTTGCTTGAGAACAGAAGAACAGCAAGCAAAGTGACTGGTCAATATGTTTTTACTTAGATCTGAGATGCAAGTAAACATTTCTTTTTTGTGCTGATTAAATTTGTCCTCGTGTATTATTTTTTCATTTTTTAACTCGAGCACATCAGATATAAATTACAATGTATGGTAAAATTCGTATTGTGCAAGTTGGCATTGGTCAAATTTAAAACCAAAAACATTAAATTATCTAAAACATTTTGACACACTAGAAAAAAATATACATATTTTAAGTCAGCGCTAAAAATATGTTTAAGGTCACATAAACCCATCTCTGATTCAAATTTGCTGTTGACCAGTTTTTTGGTAGATTAAGCTTTGTCAGGGACAGCGCCAGGATTTTTCTCTCCCAGGGCAAAAGGAGGTTTGACCGATTCAAAGCGGTGTTGAGAAAAAGGAAAAACATATATATACAATATATCTCAAATAAAATGCTGGAGTGGCTTAATTGGGGCTACACAGATTTTTTTAATGAGGCTATAGCGCTCCCTATCCCCTGTGTAGTGCCACTCCTGAGCTTTTGTGATGTGTAAATCAAAGAAAACTTGGCTGGAAATATCTCCCTAAAATCCTTTGGGACATTTTCTTCTTCTCTCCCCATTGATGTTGTCACTGTCCAGACGGATGCAGACGTGTCATCGCAGAGCGGTGGCTATGACGTGGAGCAGTTTGTGGACACCCCGGACTATGATCTCATCTGCACTATATGCCAGGGGGTCTTGCGGTGCCCAGTTCGAGCGGCGTGCCACCACGTCTTCTGCAAAAAGTGCATTTTACAGTGGCTCAAGAGGTACAACCAAACATGGGGTTTTGCCAAACGTTTCAAAGCAATTATTGAGTCACTGTTCTTTGTCCTTGTCAGACAAGAGACCTGCCCCTGCTGCCGAAAGCCGATTAACGCATGCATGATCTTTGTCATGTTCAAACTCAGCAAGTCCATAGGACGCATGAAGATAAAGGTTGGCCTTATAAAGATACTGTATGCTCTGCATCACATATTTGCTATAGTTCATTCCTGAATTAGTTGGAGAAAATTGTTCAAATGTGGTTTACGTTAAAGTAGATTTATTTTCTCCATTGTGATTATGACTTGCCATTTTGTTTGATAAATGACTTAATACGGCATATAATAAAGTGGACTAGGTAATAAAAATTGATTGGATTGGATTGACAAAATTCTTTACATTCTATTCACTTTGGTCTTTACTACTGTATATGGTTTGATAAAATATAATGGAATGTGCTATTTTCCTGATATAAAAAAACAATTGCAATGGATTTTATTGTTATACACAGTATTACAAATGGTGTTTGAAGCAACCACTCATGGAAAATAGTGACAACCAACTAGAAGTAGTTATTTATGTTATTTCTCTATTTAAAAAAACAAATCCACTTATTTTGTTATGTTATGTCTATTACAGTGTAAGAACGAGATCCGTGGCTGTGCAGCGACATTCGCCCTCTCGGAGCAGTACTGTCACAGCCTGAGCTGCTTGTTCGAGTTGGTCCCTTGCCCGTACCCCGGGTGCCGGGCGCAGCTCCTCCGCCGCGACCTGGAGGCCCACGCGCGCCACTGTGAGCATTGGCTCCAGCCGTGCCACATGGGCTGCGGCACCGTGCTCTCCCACCGGACGCGGGCTCAGCACAACTGCTACATGCAGCTCAAACTTCAGTACCAGGCCAAGTGCAGGAACCACGGGACCATCGCCGCCGCCCTGCAAAAGAAGATGAGAAAGATGCAGAACACCATGGCACACATGAAGAGGCAAATTGGGCTGATATGCGAAAGTCTACAGGCGATGGATGAGCTGCACAAGGCGGAGGAGGACTTGGGAGAGGGCAGCTCCAGATCCACAGCAGCCAGATTCAGCAGTGAAGGCTGACAGTCGAGGGAAGAATTTGTTTATTTCATTGATCTGTGTGGGAATATGCAGGTAGGTTTATCATCACATTATATTGAGTGAATTTGTTACATATTGTAAATAAAACAAGGATCACTAAATGTACAACTGTTGTTTATTGGTTGGATTTTTTTGAGGGGAAAATAAATGAAACAGGGAAATACAGTACATGTGTCGAAGAATGTATCCTTTTGGAAACATTTATTTCAGTCGTTAAAAAAGTTCAGTGTAAGGTAAGTTTATCAAATGAAAATGTTAATGGCTTTTTACGTGGGCAGCCAAAGGCACATCTGTGCAATCATCGTACTGTCTTATCAGCTTCTTGATTATCCACACCTGAGATGGATGGATGGATGGATTCATCAAAAAAGAAGTGCTGATTAACACAGATTTGTGAACAATTTTTAAGACAAATGGGCCTTTCTTGTTCTGTACATACAAAGAACATGCAATATTTTTCTTTCAAAGTAATTGAAATATTTTGTCGTGTGTGTGTGTATACAGTGTATATATATATATATATATATATATATATATACAGTGTATATATATATATACTGTATACACACTGTATACACACACACACACATAAAATACTGTACGGTAATTTATGTACGCCTTGTAGCGAAAGGTTGCCACTGCGAGGCAGTATAGGGCGAGATCCTATTTCTAAACATCGCGATGTTTCGTGTGGATAAAAACCATTGGGCCTTTCACCAGACCTTCTTCCTGTAATAACGATCACGTAAGTAGGCGCAAGTTCACACATTTGGACGCATAATCCGCACAAATCTTGCACATCATCATCTCAGTCTTATCGCTGGCTGCTAAAATATAACGTAAAGACTTATTTTTTACTGAAACCGATGATATTAATGACGGTTTTAATACATAATTTGTGTAGTCTTTATTTCAGAATATGGCGGCGAAACTCGTGTGCTTTTGTAACTGGAATGCCGGATACCACAAAGTCATGCAGAACGCGTTCGACTTTACTCATAGAGTAATGTCTAGCGTTTTATTCCACAGCAAATGGCGGACGACGCCGGTGGTAGGGGAGGTTTTCGCGGAGGTTTTGGCCCTGGTGGTCGCGGTCGGGGCCGCGGACGCGGCAGAGGCCGTGGAAGAGGCCGCGGTGCCCGGGGAGGCAAGGCCGAGGACAAGGAAGTGAGTGGATCACTTGTTCCTACCCATTTAAAAGGCACTCACTTATATCAAGACACACGAAGAAGACGTTATTATTTTAATATTTCCCTTCTAGTGGATCCCAGTCACCAAGCTTGGCCGCCTGGTTAAGGACATGAAGATCAAGTCACTGGAGGAGATCTATCTGTACTCTCTCCCCATCAAAGTAAGTTCTGTGTAAGGTTACTTTATCAAATAAACTGTTACTTTTTCGTGCTTGCTATAAGAAAAGTCTCAATTTCTGGCCTTGTAATAAGATTTGAACTTCATGATTGGGTCTACCACGATCATTTGATTGGGTACCATTTACAGTTTAATCAATTTTTGGCCCAAATATGTAAAATCTCAACTATTTTTTTCCAAACGTTTGGGAGGGTAGTATGTAAAACCCTCCTGCAACATCTCATGTGCAATTGCGTGGCTTGTAATGACAGCATGTTGTGTATTTTAGAGGGGGTTTTGTAAATGTATTTGAACTCAAAATCTTTTAAGCATAAAATGCATAGAAAATTTGTAATACAATTCTGATTTATAATCTGCTGTTATGTGGCGGTTTCAGTCCTACACCATGTATTTTTTTAAAACTTTACAGGAGTCTGAAATCATTGACTTTTTCCTGGGCTCCGGGCTGAAAGATGAGGTGCTGAAGATCATGCCTGTCCAGAAGCAGACCAGGGCTGGTCAGCGCACCAGATTTAAGGTGAATTCCTCTTACCTCATGTCCATTCGGGATGTGACTTTCCCCACAGTGGAGCTATAGCTGTGAGCGTGTCTCGTGTTCACAGGCCTTCGTTGCCATCGGTGACTATAACGGCCATGTGGGCCTGGGAGTCAAGTGCTCCAAGGAGGTGGCCACCGCCATTCGAGGCGCCATCATCCTGGCCAAGCTCTCCATCGTGCCCGTCAGGAGGGGCTATTGGGGTAACAAGATCGGCAAGCCCCACACGGTTCCCTGCAAGGTGACGGGCCGTTGCGGCTCCGTGCTGGTGCGGCTTATCCCGGCGCCCCGTGGTACCGGTATCGTGTCGGCTCCTGTGCCCAAGAAGCTGCTCATGATGGCCGGAATCGATGACTGCTACACATCCGCCAGGGGCTGCACTGCCACGCTTGGCAACTTTGGTAATATTTGATGGCAATGAATTCTCGCTTATCGCTGGGGGAAATGGTGATCTTCCATTTACAGTGGTGTCTTGACTTTCAAGTTTACAATTCGTTCAGTGACCACGCTCACGAATTGCCATTCCCTCTTGAAGCTGTTCTGCAACCCCCTCAAAAAACAGATTTGTTAGAATTTTTTTTGCGGGGGGGGGGGGCTGCACTCGTCTTATACCTTATAAAACCATACAGCAAATATTGCAAAGAATTTTTAAACATTTGGTGATAGTCCAACTGGCTTCACCAATGGAGTTCTGAATTGTGAGCATGAAGCTAACTGACATTTGCGTTGTACACATGTAAATTTGTCGGTGTGTTTGAACACAAACGTTCAATGTTTTAAGGTTGCTGTCACTATTTAGTGGTCACAATTCGAGACAACAAATTGGGCTAATGATTGCCTACAGCTCAAAACTCGCATGTTGGATCACTTGGAACACCTGGTTTGGGTGTCAAGCTCATCTTTCTCCTTGCGCTGCCCAGCTTCACCTCTGCCTGTGGTGCAGTTGTCGTTAACTAGAGATACAGAAAAAGGCGTGTGTGCAATTCATTTCCGTGTGACTCTCAGTGGGGTCTCTTCTGGTCCTCTTATTGACGCTCAAAATTTTCTGCAAATAATTTGCTGCGGGGAAACTTTTTAGATGCATGTTATAGAAATGAATTATTTTCGCTCTTCCAGCCAAGGCCACATTTGATGCCATCTCCAAGACTTACAGCTACCTGACTCCTGACCTCTGGAAGGAGACCGTCTTCACCAAGTCTCCTTATCAGGTCTGAATGCTCGCACTCCTTTCATTGGAAACTATTCAAGCTAAAGGTAAAATTGGCTGTACTCTGATCAATCGTTTTTTTGTTTTGTTTTTTTTCCCCTTCAGGAGTTCACTGACCATCTAGCCAAGACCCACACCAGAGTGTCAGTGCAGAGAGGCCAGGCTGTCCAGGCGGCAACCTCCTAAACTTTTGTAGAGCCGAACTGTTGAAATAAAAGTTCTGGGGAAAACATCACATCCTTCTGCCTTGTCTGTCACTGATACGAAAAACTATAGTTCTCTGAAAGTCGTGACATTTTCAAATCATCACGTCTACAACATTCCTACAAAACCACAACGCACGCTGCTTTGGAAAATTATACTCCTGAGGAATTGTATGGACAATAATTGCAACACTTAGTTGACAACTGATCCATCCATTTTATGAACTGCGAATGAATTGGCAAATTATTTTGGATAATCGCTGAATAATTAATTTTTAATTGTCCGAATGCTCTTAATTTCAGCTTCACCACGGTAACTATCCAGTTTTAGTAGTCCAGTCCACTTTCATGGAGATGTCGCCAGTGAACAGCAAATTTCAATCAAGGTGGCTATGTCCCAATCATTTTTGATGCTGATTTTAAAAAATACATTGAAAACTGGATTTTTAAAATAATCATTGTTTAAAGGTTTGACCTAAAAATGTGCAATATGGCTTTTACCGTGTGTTTTATTGCTATATTAAAAAAAAGACATGTTGGTGAATCTAACAAAAAATATTCCAAAATATTTGTATTTTATTACAAAAACATGATTTTCTGGAGAAAATTTACAATGCACAAAAATATCTAGGAATGTTTACTTGCATCAAAAAAATGTTAATCAGTGTTACCGTTTGATACATCTGTATAGTACTTGAGTAACTTTCATCAATGGCTGGTGGGACATATTCAAGATGTGTGTATATGGTAAAGGTTGCCCTATAAATTTAATTGCCAAATGATTTCTTGCCCTAGTAAGACTAGCATGGTAACTGTATACTGAATTGGGAAAAAATAGAACAGACTACAACACCGAGTTAAGCGCTTTATTTTACAACTATTGCACAGAAGACTTAAGCATTTTGAGTCTGAGCTGCTGCCATCATCCTTTCTTTTTGCTTCATCAAACACTTCCTGCCACTGGCATATGCTCCGAGGTCACCATCTGGCCCAAGACACAAACACATAAAATGATTCCCAAGGCAAAAAAAAAAGTTCATTGAATGTAGTTGAAGCAATTTGTGAGTGAAGCTATGACGTGAAAAACGTACAGCGTAACTGGTAGTTCTTTGAGGCCTCTGTGAACTGCTCTATCTCCTTCGAACAGTTTTGCTGGTAGCTGGAGCCTTCTCTCTGATGGCAGGCCCTCATGCGCTCCTGGACTATCTTCACGATCTCCTGGTCCACTTTGCTGAGGTAAGACAATAATACATTCATAATTGAGCATTATTAGCAGAATTTTTAACTCGGATATTGTATTCGTGAAGTAATCAGCTCGTGCAAGTGTGCCAATGAAGCTTATGGTTCATGTACACTTGGGAGTGAATGCAGGAAATGATCTCACTAGTCTCTCCTCCACTGCATCTCAGCCTCATAGTAGCACAGGTAATCCCCTTCTTGGCACTGGGTCAGGTCGGGAACGCGGCGGAACTTCTGGTGGTAGTAGACTGACTTGTTTTTAGCCTGAATGCTGTCGATAGCCTCTAAAAAGAAAAGAAAATGCTAAGTGTGTTTAAAACGTGAGGTGTCTGGGCATGTGTATCCAATTTGGTACTAAAGTAATTGCTTTTTTTATAACGGTGCGTGGATATGCTTTTTCATTTTGCTTGTATAATTTGGGAGTACTGGGAGTAAGATATAATAAGATCCTTTATTTGTCCCACACTGGGGATATCGTATTACTGTACAGGTATAAACTATGGGAAAATCCCTGGCTTTTGTCTTCTATTTTGACGTACTAGTTCCTTTTTGTGTGACTGACAAAAGCTACAAGTTAAGTGTTTTTGCATGCATCTTGTCCAGTAAAATAGCTTTTTAAGATGCATTGTGGGATATATAAATGAGCACATAGGACAAAATGGCAAGGTGATTCCGAACACAACGCAAGCATAAAAAAACTCACTCCAATTGAACCGCAATTAAAATTCTAAGTCATGTCACGTTTTACAGTGTAAGATACACCAAAACAATGCGTTTCATTCATAATTGGGCGTCATTTGTTGTGCTAGCAGACTGCTAGCTGCGTTAGCTTCGTTTACCTCTAAATGTGGTGACAGGCAGGTCCACCGTGTAATAGAAGAGTTTGGACAAAATCAAGGCCGGGTTTGGCAAAGCCGTCTGTTTGTCCACAACGGGAGTCTGTCGAGGAGGCTCCGGATAGGCGTCCTTATTAGAGTCCAACGGCATTTTCCCTTCTTTGAATCAATCCACGAGAAATCCTACAGTTCGACCTCGACAGTTCTCCTCTCGAGGTGGCGCATGCGCATTAGGCACGACGCTAGAGGTCAGTGAAAACTTGTATTTGATGGAAACCTATCGCCTAATGAAAGTTTAGTTTTGGTCTTTTAAAAAAATTTGACGGTAGATATTTTTGATTTAGAATTCAGACAAATATTTCCTCCAAAACAGGTCGACAAATAAAGGTTGGCGTTAAAGGTGTTATTCATTGAGTAGCCGACAGAAACAAAGAACCTAACGTTTCAAGTGAGGCACACGATGTCGTTTTACAGTTGCGCCCTACTCACCATTATTGTTACTGTACATTTCTGATAAATAGTATGTTCTATTTGTGTTTTTTATCACTTTAAGACACTCGGAGTTGAAGGTCTTTGAAAGATAAAATGCCATTGAAATCCTTTGATGCAATATATTTGTAACTATACCGTAATGGGTGTTCCCCAAAAATTATTTCATAGTCTATCTCACACGTGTCAAAGTCAAGGCCCGGGGGCCAAATCCGGCCCCCCATGTCATTTTATGTGGACCGTGGGAGGAAATCATGTGTCAACTGTCATGATTCTTGCTGAAATCTGTACCGAAATGTCAAATGTCATGGGTAATAAATAACATTGAGATTTTGCACCGGCCCTCCGAGGGGAGCCGTAACTCTGAAGTGGCCCGCGACAAGAAATGACTTTGACACCCCTGGATAGCCAATTCTCCTTACTACATAAAGGATATTAAATTTTGACCAGACAAATAAAACGTTTATTAAACTTCTTTCTTTTTTAGGGTGAAGAATGATACTGGTTAGTATTAGAGCAAAATGAAACTGTGTGTTGTTAGGTTGTCTTTAGAAAGCATAAAATCACTAAATTGAATAAGTTGTTGGAGTTTTGATAAATATGAGCAGTTTGGTTTGTTTTCCTTGGTCATAGAGTAGCTCTGCCATTCATATGTAAATGTCAGATTATTATTGTTATTATTATTTTTGCAACACCTGTATATGCCTGCAAACTGTTTTGGTTATTTGCAATTTTTAGCTGTTGTTCTTTTGCAATTTTAAATATCACGTTGCAACTCTCACTGACTAGCCCGCCACCCCACCCCCTTTATGATTATTAAGTGTTAAACTTGGCCACCTGGCAATGAAATCCTTCCCCCTCTCCACTCCATTCTTGGCTAAATGGTTCCTCTCGACTGGTCATTGCACCACGTTAAACTTCTGAGCTCCCACTCCTCCCGTTTGCTCCACTTTGGCAATGTTATTTGAAAGTGAAAACGGCTCCTCAGTGGGGCCAAACACCAAAGCAGAGCCTGACATTGTGTGCCTTCCTACGCCTGGTTCTTTTTTCTAGCTCTTACCTGGTCAGCGTGCGCAGACATGGTCAGTGGTCTTTGTGTTATGCTTCTCTATTCAGCTTTAATGTGACTTTAACATGTTTGTTTTAGGATTATTGTATGAATCTCAGGTGCCGGCTGTTTACACCAACGTTTGAATTCTATATTAATGTGCATGTGTTGTCTGTGGGGTTGGCATTCTCCTCTCTAGTCACATCGCAAATTTCACGCACCACGCCATGGACACTTGGGCTTTCTCCCCCGCAAGCGTAGCAAAAGGCACCGAGGCAGAGTGCGTACTTGGCCTAAAGATGACCCCAGCAAACCTGTGCACCTCACCGCCTTCTTGGGATACAAGGCTGGCATGACCCACACCCTCAGAGAGGTGCACCGCGTTGGTCTCAGTATGTACAGTGTGGAACATGTGGATTTTTGTGTTTTTAGAAAAGGCAATTCAAATGGTAAAAATAGTATAAGGTTCACATACACCTATACAAATGCCAGGAAAAGTCCAATGGAACAATTGGACTTCATTTTGGATTAATCAATGCACTTTATATGATGGCAGGTGAGTGCTGTTAATTATTTAACACAAGTTTGAATGTGATTGGTAAATTCTGAGCATGGTAACATATGCAGTTAAAAGACGGTGTGCATGCAAAACCATCATCATATCATCAACATTATTATTATTTTTTAAAAATGAATTGTTTAGATGAAGGTTGCATTCCACACACCAAAAACATTTTGAATTTATTTTATTCTTAGTCATATGTTAACATTACAAAACCTGGCATTTGAGCATGGGTGTGTGGATTTTTTTTTGTCAAGTTGGAAATTAAGGCTCTTGAGTCTGTGGCTGACTTGGCCTCGCACGATGACTGAAAGGTCCTGCTGCGTACCACGAGTCGTAGATACTACCGGTACTTTGAGAATCACTGTTCTATTTCCTCCCCAGAGCAAACAAAGCGTGAAGAAGTGGAGGCGGTTACCATCATTGAGACCCCCCCGCTCATAGTGGTCGGAGTGGTGGGCTACATCCGCACCGTGCGGGGTCTGCGCGCCCTGAAGACCATCTTTGCTGAACATCTCAGTGACGAGTGCAAGCGCAGATTCTACAAAAACTGGTAAGGGTGTGATGTGACCGCCACAAATTAGGTACACTTGCACAACCCTGCCCATGTTTTCGTTGGTTTCAGGCACAAGAGCAAGAAGAAAGCCTTCACTAAATACAGTAAAAAGTGGAAAGACGAAGCCGGGAAGAAAGCGCTGGACAAGGATTTTACTCTGATGAAAAAATATTGTTCAGTCATTCGGGTTATTGTTCACTCTCAGGTAAGACAATGCTCGGAGTATAACCGTGTAGATTACTGCTCTAAAAGCAACATCTAGCTTGCACTGTGGCAAAAGGGCAATATCCACCTGACCACATGCAATAGAAGGATTAGATGTCACACGCATCCCCTGGCTGCTGGGTGCAAAACAAGTCTGGCTGCGCGGTAAGCTGCTGCTGTTTCAAATGACAGTTTAAAAATAATTTTTCGAGCAGAACCTGTCGGACTTTGCCAGGGGAAAACCTTGATTTTGGCAGGCAACAAGGCAAAGGTGAGCCAAGACCACTTATAACAGTGTGCGAAGGCTTCAGCTTGGTAACACGATCAGTATGCACTTCTAAGAGCAGATGTGATGTCATGCTTTTCTCATAGCTAGCTCCAACCTGATTTTGTGAGAGAGAGGGCGTCTTACTTCTCACTACAATGTTCTCGATCAGTGGTTCTTAACCTTGTTGGAGGTACTGAACCCAACCAGTTCAAATGCACACTCATTAAACCTTCATTGGTGAAAAATAAAAACGATTTTTTTACAAATTCAAGACATAAAAAAGGCACATTTATTAAAACAGAAAAAAGTAAATACAATTTCAAGTGATAACTATAATTTTTTTAAATTGTGCACAAAAGAAACCGTGCATGATGTACTATCACGACAGTCACACGTTGATGACTGAGCGAACTAAATTTCCCGCAGCACCTATTGGATAAGCAATGTCATGTGATCATCTGCAGCCAGCGATGGCCAAGCGGGCATATCATAATTAATCGACATGTTGAGTCGGGTGTGTCTTAACCTCCATGGCAGATGCTCCGTCGAACCCCTGAGACCGATTCACCGAACCCCTGGGGTTCGATCGAACCCAGGTTAGGAACCACTATTCTAGATTCTACTGCGCTGGTCTTTTAACTCATTTTCAGATGCGATTGCTGCCCATAAAGCAGAAGAAGGCTCACGTCTTGGAGGTGCAGTTAAACGGGGGGAGCATTTCGCAAAAGGTCGACTGGGCAAAGGAGCGCCTGGAGCAAGCGGTGCACGTGTCGGCAGTTTTTCACCAGGACGAGTTGATTGATATCATTGGGGTTACAAAGGGTCACGGCGTTAAAGGTTAGATGCCAATCATCCCGAAAATCAAACATGATTTTACCATAATGTCGCATGCACCTGCAGGTGGCAGAAGCTTCAGCAATGGGACTAGTTGGCCACCCAAGGCAATGCAATTGGGAAAACAGAAAAAATGGCCTGAACAATGAGTTTAGCCTTTTTCTCTACCACCGTAGTTCAAATGTGTGACGCTACATGATGCTACATGAGAGAAATGACACTTCAAGAGGTAAATTGATTCCAAAATAGAGGTGGAGGAAATTCAGACGTAGTTAACAGGATTTATTAAGATGAGTTGATGAGTTTGTTTTCTATTGCTCGAATTAATGGCACGGTCCTGCTATTTTGACGCTGGAATGGATATTTTACTGTAGGGCTGATGTTTGCGAACAAGCGACGCACTGGAATACTTTATTTTGAAGGAGGTCGACACCAATCCTCGAAAGGACTATCCATCCATCTTCAACACCACTTACCTTGAACAGGGTCATATCGGAGTGTTGGAGTTTATCCTAGCTGACTTTGGGCGGAAGGTGGACTACACCCTGAACTGGTCGCCAGTCAGGGCGACATATAGAGACGAACAACCATTCACACCCACATTCACACTATCATTGGTGGGAACCACCTCTAAACCTTTTGAAACATATCTAGTGGCACAACATAGATTTCAGTTCAGGTCAATGGTAATCTCTAGCTTTCTGCCACCTGGAAACAACCTGGCGACTATCATTATTATGATTAGTTTGTTTGTTTTTTACAAAAATGAAAAGGTCGAGAGGTAAATTCATTGGTCACTTGCTAACAGGTGTGACAAGCCGCTGGCACACAAAGAAGCTCCCCAGGAAAACTCACAAGGGGCTGCGGAAGGTGGCGTGCATCGGAGCATGGCATCCAGCTCGAGTGGGCTTCAGTATAGCACGGGCCGGTCAAAAGGGCTTTCACCACCGTACTGAGATCAACAAGAAGGTCCACTTTGTGCCCCCGACCAAAATGCTGTTATCTTTTAAATGTTGGACATCAATGTTTGATTTCCTGCTGTCCTCAGATCTATCGACTTGGTCGAGGCGTTCATATCCAGGATGGAAAGGTGATCCGGAATAATGCCTCCACGAGCTATGACATCAGCCAGAAGACCATTTCCCCCATGGTATTGACATTGTGAGACTGCTGAGCTGGGGCGTCAGGCTCTTTTTCGTCGTGGCCCATATTTTAGTTACGGTTTTCCTCAGAAGATCGTTACAACTGAGAAAACACATACAGAGGTGCCTCGAAGTTAACTTTTTCCATGACCATGCTGGTAGTGGTAACTTTAAGCCCTGCTATCTCAATTAATCTTCCATCGATCCATTTTTTTGTTCGCTTATCCTCACAAGGGTTGTGGGCGTGTTCTGAAGCCTATCCCAGCTGTCTTCAAGCAGTTGGCGGGGCACACCCTGGACCGGTTGCCAGCCGGAATCAAACCCTGTACTTCTGCTCTCTGGGGTGGACGTGCTAACAAGTCGTCCACCGTGACAGCTCAATTCATCTTTTCTCATTGAAATAAATGGAAATAGCATTTATCTTGTTTCAACACCCCCGCACCCTCCAAAAAAAGTCAGTAACATGTGAAAAATAGCATTGTATAATATTGAACTTTATAAAAATATAGAGCTGAATGTAAAGAATTGAGCAATTTCTACTACATTTATTTCTGCTTCACTTATTATTTTTCTGGTGTGGGCAGCTGGGAGCGGTGCAATAGACATGGAGTCATTCAAAACTCCTCAATTAGCCACAGTAATACCCAACCATTCTTCGCTGAAGATAAATAATATATGCCTGTTGTAATTATTATATTACACCAGTCAATAAATGTTTACAATTTTTAAATCACAGATGCAAATAATTTTTTGGGATATGATTTTTTTTTGCACTGACTCCAAAGCTGCCGTTATTTATTTTTTGTAGAATGTCTGGTTTTTCTAATAACATGCTTTTGGCTAGCAACCAGTTCATGGCGAACCCCGCCTCTTGCTCTGTCGTGGCTGGATTAGGCTCCCGCGTGCCTTCAATTTGAGTGAGAATAAGAAGTACAGAAGTTGGATAGATGCATAATGTGTAATATATATATTTTCTTAATATTTATGAATTAAAGGTTAGGTTCACCAACAAGTAGATTTGGGGGGAAATGTCTTATTGCTATAAATTACAGCGCATTATGATATCCATATTGCAAAAGCTTTTTTTAAAAAAATCGGTAAAATTGAAAATATCTAAAACCTGATGTGCTTGGAAAAAAAGGACACTTGAGAAATCAGCATAAAAAATGTGTCGGTTAGGCAAAGCCACCTTTAAAACTTGCTGTTGACCAGTGTTGTGTGTGTTATTCCTCCATGTGTGCTCAAATGCAGGGAGGCTTTCCACACTACGGGGAGGTGAATAATGATTTTGTCATGGTGAAAGGTTGCGTTGTCGGTGCCAAAAAACGCGTCCTCATACTCCGAAAGGTAAGTCTCACCTTTCTAATGGTCGCTTATATAGTCTAAGAAAGTTATAACAATCTCCCTCCCAGTCTTTGCTGGTGCACACGTCTCGCAAATCATTGGAAACCATCGAGCTCAAATTCATTGACACCACGTCCAAGTTTGGTCACGGTCGCTTCCAGACCGCGCAGGAGAAAAGAGCTTTTATGGTCAGTGACTTTTTCCCCATTACACCACCATGTTGATTTCTTCTTGTGCGCCCCCATCAGTTCTTGACTTCTGACCTGTGGCTTATACTTGCAGGGTCCGCAAAAGAAGGATGTCTTTAAAACTCCGCCAGTGCCTCAACCAGAGGAGGTCTAAAACATTTGGCAGTATTTTCTGTGATGAAGCAGAGATTTTGAAAGGAAGGTGAAATTGATCATTAAAAATAAAATAAAGGTTTTATTGAACCAACAAGAGTCACTTCTTACACATGGCAACAAACATACATAATAAGGGTGTGGAAAATAATCGATATTAATCGATACATCGATGCGCACGTCCGCAATCCGAGTGCATCGGCTCATTCACTGGGTACGACGCGATTGACGGGTGAAATCGCGATTCATCACGATGCATTGATGGGTATCGGTGAAATCGCGATTCATCACGATGCATTGATGGGTATCGGTAAAATCCGATTCAATCGCCGTTTTATTCACGTTAAACGTCACATATCTGCCCTTTTCTAGGCGCAATGAATGCACCATCATTGCTTTGCGTTTTGTGTGGAATACGGACGGTAGCCGTGCGTCACATACAGTCCAGTACACAACTAGCGAAACATTATGGAAGTTAGCGCACGCAGCACCAAGGAAACTACTATATTTAATGCAGCCGCAACATTCAAATCTTATGTTTGGAAATACTACGGCTTCGAAAAGAAAGACGGAAAGCTTGATAAAACCTCCGTAATTTGCAAGGAATGTCGCACTAAGAAGCCATACAACGGCAGCACCACAAATATGCAGACCCACTTAAACCGATGGCACCAGATCACCGACAAGTTTCCCTCCCGCTTCCCCGCCCAGTTCCTCGTCGGACACCGGATAAACTCTTGGTAAACCAGGTCAGGATCAGAAAAAAATTGCCTCTTATTTTGGGAGTCCCCTTGCAACTCACTGTGACCGCGCAATGGCTATAACTAATGCCACTGCTTATTTCATATGCAAAGACCTCCAGCCTTAGCGTGGTGGACAACGAGGGTTTCAGACAGCTCGTGCACGTTTTGGAACCCAGGTATAAAATACCAGACAGGTCTGTGTTCACTTACAAACATATTCCCGATGTGCACAACAAAGTGAGAAGTGAGATTACTGTGTCGCTGAACAGTGCGCAAAGAGTTGCACTTACAGTGGATGGGTGGACATCTTGCGCTAGAGATTCATATACATATATATATTATTATTATATTTCATATAAGACACTCAGTGAGAATAGTCTAATTGTGTTTACACTATAGCAACAGCTGTGAGTCTCAGGTGCCAAATTGTTTACATTTTCTTTGCACAAAACCCAATTGTGAAAGGGCTTAAATAAGTTGTTTTACAAGTTGTACTCTTTATAAGGAATAAAGTGGTATCCTTTTTGTAATACCATACTGAATTCCATCTTTTTAAAAGCTTTTTTTCTTTGCTTATTTGCATCATGTTTAATTGCACAATATCGCAACAAATTGCATTGTATCGTATCAGATCGCATTGATTTGAACTTAATGTGTATCGAATCGTATCGCATCGTGACGACGGTGAATCGTATCGCATCGCTGGCAGTGGATCGTGATGTGTATCGAATCGTCTTCAGTGCTGAGATTCATAACCCTAATACATAAATTCGCCTACATTTGAAAAAAAAAAGATATATTCCTTCAGTTTGAGCAAAATACTTTTTCAAATCGCTGAGGATAGGTTCTCTCCAACCAACAAAAAAAATCAGCGATTAAAAAAGAAATCAGATACAACAAAAATGCTGGACTGGCCGCAGTTGTGATATCAAGGCGGAAGTTGTTGATGCGAGTTGCGTGCTCTTTGACCGTCATATCCGGGCGTTTTACGAAACAAACTTTATTGTTTCGTGCTGCGTCAACTCGACTAAAGACAGGTGGAAATGTCCTTTTGTGCCTTCTATGGTCGGGAGGTTTACAAAGACCATTTCAAACCAGGTGCTGCTACAACTAACGAGACGTTACTCTATGTTTTGTCGTAATTTGTAGCCATTTAGAACTCGTTAACTTTCCAAGTGAACTGTGGGGAGCTAGCTGCTTAGCTAAGCTTGTTATTCAACTTTTTTTTCAGATGTCTCGACAGCTAAGACAAGGAATTAAAATCAATTGCCTATGTGTGACATAACCGAGATATGTTGCCTTCGAATTGTGTAATTTATACAAATTAAAAACTATGAACTTTTGTTAAAAAAAATATGCGAATTGCACAACACTTCCAAAACGTTGTCGAACACGATAACTGGCGTCCTAATCGACGTCATTACCTGTGGTTAAAAAAAAAAAATCTGGCCGATTTAGACCCACTAGTTTTTTTGTATGTTTGTTTTTAAATACCTGATGTAAACTCCACACAGGAAGGCTGCAACAGGAATTTAAACCTCAACCCTCAGCTGTGAGGCAGGGATTAAAACCTCTGCCTCACAGTTCTGAGGTATGTGTAATATGTCATTTGGTGGCATCTAACTCCATTTTGTCTCTCTGTAGGAATTTACGCATGCGCTAAGTGTGATCACCATCTTTTCTCCAGCCGTTCCAAGTATGAGCATTCGTCTCCTTGGCCGGCCTTCACGGAGACCATCCACCAAGACAGTGTGGCCAAACGCGAGGAGAGACCCGGAGCCTTCAAGGTACAATTGCAAGAAAATCACAAATTGATGTCTATTACAAAACACTACAGGTGTCACAATAATTCGATTACTCAACTACTTATCAATCATCAAAGTTATCAACTATTTCGCTAATTAATTCTTAGCCCCGTGGGTTAACCTCATATTGTCCAAAACATCAAACTTCAGCTTCTGTACAAAAAAAAATAAAATCACTGATTTCTGAAGTCTGTCATGAAAACAGACACAAGTCATTTGCAAACATGTTCAATTTATGGGGGCAGGGAGATTTAATTGTTTGCAGCCTAGGTATGAATAACCTGCAACTGACATTAGCAGTTTAAGAAGCCTCATAAGTGTTTATCAATTTAGTAGTAGCCCTATGCATGAATCAGTCAGTACCCAAGAAATATTTCTCTGTGATATTGCTTAATTGTTATTTGGATTTACATTGATTGTGAGTAAACTCGAATGCAAAATATTTTTTTGTCCGATTAGTTGATGGAATAATTGACAGAATAATCATTTAAAAATATTGGCCTGTGACGGCCATATAAAGCACTCATTGGATTTTTAATTTTATTTTTTTTAACTCCAGGTTCTGTGCGGCAAGTGTGGAAATGGCCTAGGCCACGAGTTTGTCAACGACGGGCCCGGCAGAGGCTTGTCTCGTTTTTGAATATTCAGCAGCTCACTGAAGTTCATCCCTAAAGGTACAGTCATAGATTATGTAATTCCCTCAGAAATTCTACCTGAATGCAGAGAAATGCTGTCACCAAGCACAAATGTTAAGTTAAACAACTATATGAACTTAGGACCATTGTCAACCCATTGGCAGGAGTAAATAACTTTCGTCTCGGATACCATGACGACATTCCCATGTAATCCTCGAGCTATACTTATCTTTGGCTTCTATTTGTTGAGAATTGGTGACGCTACTTTGATTGTTTTAAACATTTCCTATAGTGCAGAAAATTTGCATTCAGACAATTTATTCTGTTACAACTACTGTGGTGCCTTGACTTATGAGTAAAATTCCTTCCATGGCCATGTTTATAACGTAACTTTCAAATCATCTTTCACCATTGAAATGAATGGAAATTGCGTTAGTCAGGTCGAAGCCCATGTTTTGTGCCTTCTGGTGTGTGCGCATCTTGTCCACCAGTAGGCAGTACAACACAAACATACAGACACAAACGAGGAAAAGTTTACACCTGACTCAGTAACTGCAGTCATACGAGTTATTTTTCGCAGAGGATGACGATTTGCTAGTGAGTATTCATTGTCTGTTTCTCCATGTGTTGCTTCACTATTTGTTTTCAAATATCCATTCCTTAAAGGGTTTTGTTACCGCAACGTTACACTTTGTTATTTTGCATTATGTTTAGTGTTAAGCTTGTAGAGTTTTGTCAGGCAAAGTTATGTAGTTGTGTTTGTTAGAATTAAGCCTTTAAATGTATAGATGAATGCTTACAACAATATACATGTATATTTTTGCATTTCCTCTCTGCCATAAATGTCTGCGTTTTGGGCATTGTGCGTCCTTTTAATGACGTAAACAGTACAGGTGTCAGGCTGCCGTTTGGGATGAATTGTTTTTGTTCAAGGTGGTACACCATTTGAGAAAACAATACTTCCAGCTGAATTCCAAGAAAAGTCCACATGATGCTTAAAAAAACATGTGCTTTGCTACACAGACAAAGTTGATGGACAGTAAAGTGAGCGCAATGCAGGACGTGCTGCTTGACGTCTAAACATTTCTGGATGCCGCCAAGTAAGTGTGGACAGCAAATGAAGCACTCTGGGAAAAAGCCTGACTGGGGAGCACCAGAGTTCGGATCGAAGAGTGGCCGCACTGGACAGCTACAACAGATTATGTAATATTTGAGGTTCAGGAGAGAATACCTTTGCTCATATTTGTAGTAGGGAATCAAGTTACTGTATATGTGACATTTTATAAGTATACCATATTCTCTCAATTTTTATGATATTAATTTTAAAAAGTTATCTTCGCTATGCAGACTGTATTTCTTTTTATTACAGAATTGTGTGAAAACATGCACAAAGCAAAATTTACTTTCCCCTCTTGGTGCAAATAAGCAGTGCTTTGCTGCTTCGTAACAGCGTCGTGTATAATAAATATATTTCAAGATACATTTTAACCACTCTTGTTGCTTTGTGTTTCGCCTGAATGAATGTTTTGATGTATTCCCAAGGCATGACGAGCTCAATCTTGGACCCACTTCAAAGTGCAATTGCAGTATTTCTTCAACAAGTCGTGCGCTTATACCTTCAATGTGATGTCATCGACGTACAGTACGTATGAGGAAAATGGCTGTAAATGCAAGTTATAAGGCACCAGACAGCGTCTAATTGATGTTTTGCTCTTATAACCACAGTATAAAATTATATGCATTGATAATTATGCTAACCAGCCATTAAATCAGCAGTGGCGTCTACTGATGACAGAAATGCTAATAATGTAACATTCCCTCCAATACTATTAATACTGTTAAATGCCAGTGGTCTGAAGTGTTCTGCTCTTTTTTTTTTTTTTTCAATAGCGCATAGCTCCATGATGGAATTCTAAACAAAGCGAGTATGCGGGCGCAGGTTCAAAAGCTCTATGGCTGCCTGATAGTTGAGGCAGGAGCAGGTGTGTCAACACCTGCGGAGTATTCAACAGCAACATTTCACTGTGTTGTAGCACGGTGGACTTGTGCCAACATTTGTGTAAACACAATTTCAGACATTCATTTGATGAATGTTGAATACATTTTGTACAGATGAAAGCAGTGTGATCTAACTACACTGACATACAAATCCACAAACGTGTCCAAGGCCTCTGGGAGTTTGCTGTTTTCATCAGTGAAGGTAGTATTGGTTCTTGTGCACGTGTCAGTAACAGATCTTGCTTTGAGATACTTTGCATGGATCGTATAAATTGTACTATGCTTTGGAACCTTGTGATAGCTTTAAAGCTACTTAAGCGAAAGGTGTCTGAACTGCAGTTTGGGACAGGAAAACTTGGTAGTTGGTGGCAATTTTGCAAAGCTGATCCATTGTCAATTGGCAAGGCATGGGCAAGGGAATTATAGACTGACAAAACAGACAAGCCTAAACTGTCAAATGTTGAGGTCCTCACATACTGGATGTCCGAATGTTGCCTCGATCAAAATCGGAAAAAGGAAGTGTGTAATGACTTTTGGAACACCTTGTATATTTTTTAAATGTTTTCCATTTCAATCTGCAGTTAACTAAGAGTCGTCAGTTGACGGTGTAAGCTCGCCCTCTCTGTCTTGTCCTAATTTTGCCCGGGAGCTCTTCATTTATCCAGTAATACCTTCCTTGCCACTGATTAGATGTCTCTGTTGTGGTTCCTCTTTAAAGTGGCCACACACAGCTGGCACACAGACTCCTCAGCGTCCTCGGGGTGAAGTCTGGATGAGGTAGCAACAAACCCTAGTAGACAAAAAAAAATAAAAATAAACCAGATGTGAGAATGACAGATGGGTAGGAAAGAAGAAGGAAGGGGGGTGCAATTAACATGCGCTATCTGCCGTGGAACACTCTTTCTGGCTGGCATCGGCTCAGCAGCTGCATGGCCGAGAGGAAGCAAACAGGAAGCAGTGGTAATCCTCTGATAAAAATCATGAGACAGATTTGGACGGCGAACACTTTTTTTTCCTCTTCCGCTGATCTCTGGGGCTCATTTCGAATATGAATCCGTAATTATATCAAACCAGTCGAGGGTTCTAGCGGGCCGAGGGCCGAGCCCGGAGGTTGTCACTGAACAATACAGTACACGAGGAAGCCTCCTTTGATTGTAATGTTTATGAGCAGCTCACATCCACCCGGGCTGTTTATGAGCAGATGCACCTGCTTCTGTTTTGAGTCCGACAGAATAACTCCATGCCACGCCACTCCAATTCATTTCCACTGAAACCCATCTCGTGGACTCTGCAGCAGACAAGCTCGCCCTGAGCGTTAACGTGCCAGAGGAAGCCAAACACCTCCTCCTATGTCATGGCTGTGGTGAAAATGCCCTCCATATGAGTTTTGACTCGGCGTGATGAAGAAAAAGATAAATGGGGCTTTTATACAGCCAGATTCTTGCTGTGGATCAAAGATGATCCCTGGAAGACATTGAAGATACTCCAAGTACTTAGTGTCATATGGTCGGAAAAGAGGGGCCTTGAAAAATGAAATCGGAGCAAAAGAATTGCTGGTAGTTCAGTACCAAGTCGATGACTATCTGGAGCTGCTCAAGCCGAACACCAATTAGAAAACTGCTGTTACGAATTTATGTTTAGCATTACAGTGAATGTCATAGTTAAGTATAGTGTATCTTGTTGACTCGCAAGTTGATCCAATTTCACCTAAAAAAAAAAAAAAAGATCCTGGTTTTTAACTGTTGCCATCCTAATTCCCTTATCAACTGCAGATGATTTTTTTTTTTGCATGTTGCATTATTCTCAATCAAAATGTGTTTTAAAATTACAGTACCAGTTTATAGAAATTGTCAGTCGATTTGTATGAGCATCTAAACCAGTTTCATTATGGTGTCTTGTAGATTTCACTATTTACTATTGTGCGTATAAAATTTGAACCTATATCAACATTGATATTTCCATCTTGAGGAAATATTGTGTATAATATACAGGGTGTCCATAAAGTCTCTTTACCATTTCAAAAATTTATTTAAAATGCAATTGATTAGATATTCAGATTTGTTCTATTGTAGTCAGCATTTATTTAAGTTTTTTTTAACCTCTTTTAATAAAGATATCGTGTATCGAACAAAGATAAGGGACATTACTGACCTAAAGCAAAGGATTACTGATGCCATTGCCACAATTGATGAGGCTATGCTACAGCGATGTGCTTTGTGCAACTAATGGTCCCATGTAGAAGTGTATTAAAAGAGGTAAAAATAAACTTTAATAAATGCGGAATACAATAGAACAAATCTGAATAAAATATCTAACCAATTGCATTTTTAATACATTTTTGAAATGGTAAAGAGACTTTTTGGACACTGTATATTCGTGTATAATATTTCCTGCCAACTAAATGCCAAAGGCTTAAAAGCATAAGTGATGGAAAAAGGACGCGCCTTTGAGGGCTGCCATTTAGCAAATAAACAACATGATTCATTTTGAAATCTAGCATGTCACTTTGGTGACCTGCACCACCTTTTTGTCACTTTTATCACATGATCACATGACTTCTTCCGACCTCCAGCGTCTTCAGTACCGCAGATAGGGTTTTGAACATTGCGTTTGTGTTTGAAGATATCTCTCACTATCTCCTCTCTCATCTGTCTCAGAGAAGATTCCTCTTCACCATAACCCCACCCCCATCCCCAGACAACAGCGCAGGTCCACCTGACAGCTTCAAAGTGAAGTGTGGTACCGGTGTTGTTCTGGCGGATCAGGGAGACGGGCTCTTATTTTCAGGGCAGGACAAAAGTGGCCCCACATGCTACCTTTTATCCTGGTTTTCTGAGCAGACTACACAGGGAGTTGGGGGGTGGGGTGTTCTTTAGTGGGGGCCAGTATAATCCTGAAAGAAATCCTCTTCTTTGTGCTTTTTTTTGTCTATGTAGAAGAAGAACAATCCCTCCAGGGGGCTGCTTGGTTGCATACTCTGTCGATTTTTTTTTTTGAGCGGTTCTACATAAGCAATTAAAGTAAGTTAAATGGAACTTTGAAGAGATTTTGGGCAAAGGACAAAACTTTTATTCGCACAAAATCCCTCTTGTCAGGACGAAATGACTACAGAACAGCTGAACTTTATTTGTTATTAATCAGAGGCACTTGAAATGGCGGCGAGTGTGTTTTCACTCGCAGTTAACATGACTGAATGTTTTTAGTTCATTCCGAACACAGCCACATCCCAGTTGGTAGAGTATGTTTTTCTACACTTGTGCAGGCTAAACAATTGGGCTCCGTGACACGCACTGTCCTCCCGCAACCCCGCCCACCCTGTCCAAATTTCAGCCACCCACGGAGCAAACCCTGCAATTTGCTCATCCTCTCTCATCTTCTTGGCTAGTTATGCCACAGTGTATGCCACATGAGATCCACTGCATACCTACCACGCTGGGGTAAAAGAAGGGGTTGGGGGTGGAATTAACTCAAGGGTGTGTTTTTGAGAAATTAGCCCTAAATATCTTGAGTGCGTGTGTTTGCAGCAGATGTGCGCTTCAAGGTTTTGGCTTAGCTGACTCACGTTGGTTCTTAGTGGTTCTTTGATGAAAATAGAAATTTCAGGTTCTGCAGAAACTGTGACCACTGGAAAATGCTGTCACGATTGAATTAAATTGCTCAAAAGAGAAATGAATTATTTGTGTGGATGCCCAAATATTCTCAATTTGAACATTAGCACCGCGCATACATACAGGAGAAAAAAACCTGCACAGATGCCCAAATATTTTCAATTTGAACATTAGCACCGCGCATACATACAGGAAAAAACAACTGCACAGAAATAATGGTAACATACTCTTAACATAATAACACTGGAAGTAGTGCAGCCAATAGAAATGCTTAGAAATGAAGATAATACCGTATTGGCCCGAATATAAGACGGTGTTTTTTTTGCATTGAAATAAGACAAAGTGGGGGTCGTCTTATATTCGGGGGTCTAGACATTGTACCCGTTCACGACGCTAGATGGCGCCAGATATCATTGAGGTGAATGCCGAACTTGACTCCCAAGGACAAAGTGAACCCCTGTCATGAAGAATAAAAATAAAAATAGCGGTAGCATGAAGAAGAAAAATAAAAAATAGCGGTAAGAAAAAAAGAGAAGAAAATAATCGGATAACAGAAAATGGAGAAACGTAGCAACAATCTGGAGAAAAGTGGGTCGAAGATCGGCCAGGTTAACCGGCAGCTGAGGAGAAGTTATGATGTAATTTTCATTTAAAAAACCAGAAGCCATTCATTTACGAATGTGATTGCACTTTAGTTTACATATTTAAATATTCAGATATTAGGATTTGAATGAGGCAAAATAACATGTTTTTTCTCTCAAACATTCAGATGTACTGTAATTGCACTGTAATTGTATAAACATTAATTTGGTTTTCAAAAAGTCTTTTTTCAAACTTTAGTCTTGAAAAAGAGAGGGGCGTCTTATATTCGGGCCAATACGGTAGAATACATTCATATAATTTCACGCAACAAATCTTTGTGCATGTTCACATAGTTCTGAATCAACAAGTGTCTGGCCTTCGGAAAATTAATCGCTCACACAACCTGAACAAGATGCAAATTTTTCTCTTTGATTGTGTTGTCTGGCGGTGTTAAAACAGGTCGAGCAAAAAAAATAAGATGTGAGCACTCCGTCATGTTTATCATCCAAAGTCAAACTTGGACAAGCATTCACGGTGTTGTTAGAATTAATGCCAGTCGGAGCCACTTCCTGACTCGTGTCTATTTTAATAGGTGAGCGTGAGGAGCCACGCTGTCCCTCTGCGCATCAACAAGTGCAAAAGGAAGCGACTATTAGCAAGATTGGACCTCTGGTGAGTGACTTGTGCACACAAATATTTGACTGTGCACTGTGTGCGTCTGTTTGTGGGATCCTCACATCTTGAGAAGGTGGAGTGGCGCTGAGGGGGGATTTCCACTCACCTGGCAGTTTAATGCCCCCCGGCACCTCCTGTGCAGCACAGTCGAGCGCGTGGCGCATCACAGTACTCAAACCCACCTCCTCAGTTGTAGAGCCAAGTGAATCTCCATAGTTATCCATCATCCCCTTCCACTTGCATGTCATAAAATCATTTGACATTTTGGCGTGGCTAAAATTCAGTTCTGCTCTGCTGGATTTTCTTTTCTTTGTGTGCCAGGAAAGGCAAACGTACTCTTTTATCGCCTGTCAGCACTCAGCTGGAATTTTATTTCTTGCTCTCGCACCCAAAGGGCTGCTTTTTTATATTCATTATTTCATCCAATGAGAGTGATGGCATTTTGTTTTGATCGCTCATCGAATTTTACAAGTGCCATGCAGCCCAAACTTGGCGTTGTTGGGGATGGCGCCACTAAATGTTCGTCTTTTAGTGCAAATCTGGATAAAGGTTTTTGTCACTCTCAATGCACTGCTGAGCCATAAACGTTGTGTCAAAGAGAGCAAGCCCTTCTCAGCTCTTTAAGATAAGATAAGATAAGATATCCTTTATTCGTCCCACACTGGGGAAATTTACAGCCTCCAGCAGCAAGAATGTATGTAGAAAGAAGAAAGGAGAAAGAAAAAAAAACAACAACAAACATCTTTCAATTAAATACAATATGAACACAATGGATAAATCTCAGTACTATTTACAATTTTCTTTCACATAATTTAATTATTATTATTATTATGATTGTTATTTTGTATTCATCAGCCTGACAGCAGTCGGTAGGAACGAGCGTCGGTATCTCTCCTTCTTGCAGCGCGGGTGTAACAGTCTCTGGCTGAAGGAGCTACCAAGTGCTGTCAGGGCGGGCTGGAGGGGGTGGGAGGGACTGGCCATCATAGCTTTTAGCTTAGTTAGCATCCTTCTGTTGCCCACCTCCTCCAGAGTGTCAAGGGAGCAACCCAGGACAGAACTGGCCTTCCTGACCAGTCGCTCCAGTCTCTTTCTGTCCCGGGCCGAGATGCTGCCTGACCAGCAGACAATGCCATAATGGATGGCCGAGGCCACCACCGAGTTATAGAACGTCTTAAGGAGTGACCCCTGAACCCCAAAAGACCTCAGTTTCCTGAGTAGGAAGAGTCGGCTCTGTCCTTTCCTAATCAGGGTGTCCGTGTTTGTAGACCAGTCCAGTTTGTCGTTCTGAAGAACACCAAGGTACTTGTAGGAGGTCACCCTCTCTATGTCCATACCCTGGATGTTCATCGGTGCTGGTGAGGACTTTTTTCCTGCAGAAATCCACAACCAACTCCTTAGTTTTCCTAGGGTTGATCTGGAGGAGATTTTGCTGGCACCAGTCCACAAAGTCCTTTGTCAGTCCCCTGTACTCCCGATCGTCCCCTTCTGTAATGAGGCCAACAATCGCAGAGTCATCGGAGAACTTCTGAAGGTGGCAGTTTGGAGTGTCGTGTCTGAAGTCGTGTTTAGAATGAATTTGTAAAAGTAACACACACACACACGTTGACACTGACCAATAAGTATAGATTTGTGAAATAATGTGTTTACCAGATTTGGACATTCACTAGTTGGTTTAAGCCCAACTCCAGCGTTTTATATGAAATATGATTTGATGGGGCGGCCCGGTGATCCAGTGGTTAGCACGTCAACCTCACAGTGCAGAGTTACCGGGTTCCATCCCAGTTCCGCCCTCTCTGTGTGGAGTTTGCATGTTCGCCCCGGGCCTGCGTGGGTTTTCTCCGGGTGCTCCGGTTTCCTCCCACATTCCAAAAACGTGCATGGCAGGCTGATTGAACACTCGAAATTGTCCCTAGGTGCGAGTGTGAGCATGGATGGTTGTTCGTCTCTGTGGGCCCTGTTGGTTGGCAACTGGTTCAGGGTGTCCCCCGCCTACTGCCCGGGAACAGCTGGGATAGCCTAAGTGGATCAGAAAATGAATGATTTGCTGGAAACAACATGAAAATTATCATTGCATACTTGTAAGCTCTTCATAATGCCTCCTGCCTTTGCATTGCTACAAAATCCTGACGTTTGAAGAGGCTCAGCCATATAGCCATTTCCCTGACTAGGCTCACACCTTCACATGCAGCTACACGCTACGATATAATGCTCAATATACATTCTCCGGCCTGTTGCTCACTGAGCTTCGCTTACACTCGTGCTCCGGGGGTTCATTAACCACAACAACGGCAGTAAAGTCCCGTGGCAGTGTTTGAAAATTGCCAGCGGTCATCGGGCGGATGCTTCCATGTAAAATGCCGAGCGGATTGTCGTCGTCTTCCCATCATGAACTACCAAGCCGCGCCGTCCTACGCAAATGGGTGTTAAGTGCATTTCTTTGTAAAACACAGAGGCAGCACTGATACAGTTGAAACTGATAAGGCCCATTGGGTTCAACCAGTCTTCGTAATCGAGGCTAAATAATAGATGGAGTCACTGGCGTGTTACGTTCGGAAGAGATACTGGCACCATCTTGTCCACTGTCGGTGTGCGTTAATGACAAGACACACAAAGGCTTGTTCTTGCAAGCTGCGGGCGCACCGATGATTGCGCATGAGAATCTCTTTTCATTGTACTGTACTGCTGTCAAGGAGGTTAAATTTTTCATTTGATTGCAAATCTGGTTCAAAATTCACATCGTCACGACATCAGTTTCGAAAATTGTGTTTGCCGAACTCCAACGACATGCGGATTGGCGGGGCTCACAAATTGCCGGTTAGAATCAGTTCGATGCCCGGGATAAAAACGTAAACAGATGACTTCTTTTGATGTTGATGATTGAACACGTCCATGGACGTGAAACACATGTCATTTTGAAGCTACTTTTATTTTCCAGCCGGCCTGGTTTTCCTACTCCTGCTGGTGGGTCGCATATCTGGTACGCTTTTGGCCCAAACCGCTGTCAACACCCAAGCTGAGAGTTTACTCGTTTGAGTCTAGGATAATTTTTGCATTCCTTTTGAAATTCAGACTATTCCCACGGGGTAGAAGCCCATCTCGTGTTTCTGCGGCATGAAGCGGTTTTGACACTCACACAAACTCAAGCTCTGCCTCGCTCCGCTGCCAGATATTCCAAGACAGTTGATACTATTACTCCCAACCCAACTCCTCAAGGGAAGGGCGACCAACAGGTTCCAGCCCCTCCCAGTTTTTTTTTTCCGAATAGCGATAGCTTCTTCTTCTACAACATTCTGGATTCAACAGGCTGGAATGACAAAAACTTGGGAAACTCCAGCAAGTGGCGAGACAAAGTGATGTGGTCTTATTGCCCAGTAATTAGAGGCATCACACAATAGGCCGTATAAAAGAAGCACTTATAGAAATATGACGTCAAGCGCTGGTTTGCGGACTCTGCTTTAAAACCTCTTCAAGGCTGGCATACTTTTTATATTGCAAAAGGAAGTGACCGTCTTTGGATGAGAGGGAGAAAGCGTGGGAATTGCTCTATATTGTTCCAACGTTGAATTGACGCCATCTTCAAATCTAGATGAAGGTGATGTACAGGCAGCGTTTTATGTAAACCTTGAATGGTCTAACCCAGACGGTTATTCTTAGTCTCTTTACACCAAATGCCACCATTTTGACCAACATTATAAATGATAATGCAGTAATGTAGTAGGCATACATGTTGTTCAGAATTAGTTTCCCCCTAAATATATTTTGAATATTATTGTAAGACACTTTAACATTATGCATATTTTGATTATCAACACTGCACGTATGTGTGCCCTGCGATTGGCTGGCAACCAGTTCAGGGTGTGCCCCGCCTACTGCCCGAAGACTGCTGGGATAGGCTCCTGCATGCTCCGCGACCCTTGTGAGGAGAAGAGATTTAGAAAATGAATGGATGGAAGACTGCACATAGAAATTTGAAATGTCGAAAAAAACAGTTTAACGCTATATTTCTACAACCAAATGCCAGTCTAGTCAATTCAACTTAACCTTATTGGTAGAGCACTTTAAAAACAACTACATACATATTGCTGTACATCAACTAAAAATCGGACAAATACAAAGACAGTTAAAACAATCATTTAGTGACATTAAAAACAGTATATACAATAACATAATTTAGTCTCATACTGAGTCGAAAATCCCAAAAATAAATACATGAATCTGTTCTAAGATGCGTTTTAAAGATGTACAGGGAAGGGGCTTGCCAAACATTGAACGGAAAGGCATTCCACAGGAAGGAACTAGCAATGGAGAAAAACCTTAATCCCCTCTGAGGCTCCGCTTAGTGCTTGCTACCTCAGTGCGTCTGGTCTGCTGTCCTGAGGCGCCGGGCAAGTACGTACAGGTAAAGAAGCTCAGAGAGGGAACGAGGTGTGGGGGGAGCATTTCAAGATTTGAACATAAATAAAATAGTCTTAAAATGAACTGTAAAATGCACTAGCAGGAAGTGAAGGGAGGACAGAATTGGTGCTTTCCTCCAACAAGCTCCATTCAGGAGGCGAGCAGCAGCATTTTGGACCAACAGGAGATGCTTGAGGGAGGACTGGCTGACTCCAAAATAAAGTGTGTTTCAATAATCCAGCTGGGTTTAACAAAGGTGTATATTCCTGTTCCGAAATACTGCTGTGAAAGGATAGGCTTGACTTTAGCCTGCTGTCGTAGCCCGGATCTCACAGCAGCACCAATTTTTTTGGGTCTAATATATAATCACTGTCTAATTTAAAACCCAAATTCAATACTGTTGGCTTTAGGTAAGATGGCAGGGGGACCAAGTCAACAGGAAATGTACAAAGTACAAGGGCCACTGGGACTAAATACCATAACATAATTTTTTTTTTCCGTTGAAGTTCAAGAAATTTGGTGCCATCCAATCTTTGATATCCTCTAGACCAGACAAAAGTGAGTGTCTTTTTTTTTTCCTCACGGGACAAATCTGAGCGTCATCCGCAAAGCAGTGAAACGCAATACCTTGTTGTCTTCAGATTAATATAAAGATAGTACAATGAAAACAGCAGGAGCCCCCGAATTGAATCCTGTAGAGCGCCATTCGGCACAGGAGCTGAGTGGGATTCGGAGCAACCGAGCATAACACAAAATGTCACGCACGTTAAATAGGATCCAAACCACTGTAGAGCGCTTCTACGACATACTGCTACTATTACTCCCAAGTTCCTAAGTCATTCCAAGTGTTTTCAGCAATTGTCTTCAAACATGTATTCGCTATTCGGAATCAAATTTCTGAATTCGCTTTGCAGGATCTTTAATTCCCGTGAGAATTTTTTTTTCGTCAGTCATATGACAAAATGATTGGTTGATGAATGTGAGGCCCACAGTGTAGTTTAGGTTTCAGTAACCCTATGACTCATCATTGTGCACGCATACGACCACTGTTCACTCGAATCACATTTGCCGATTGACTCACTTGTCCCTCATAGAATCTTTTTTTTTCTCCATGAAAATACAAAACAGCTGGCACAGTACAGTTTAACTTCCCGTTGTAATTGTAACCGTGACAACTATGCCGCACCACTTTTAACCTGTGTGCTTCTGTAGTTCAGTGATGATGATGATGATGATGGTGATGATGAGTGGCTTTACTAGATTCACATTTGAGCCCTAGGAATGGTTGCTAAGTGATCGATCCGCTCGTCCGTCTCGTTGAATTGCAGAGATGGAATGAATGTGGTTCCAAGTGCATGAGAGGGTGAAAGGATTGGTGACAGTGACACAATAAAGGTCGGGCGGGTTGCGTTTTTAAATCTGACGTCAGGGCAATCAACGTCTGAGAAGATGAAGAAAAAAAAGCAGCCTTTAATTATCTCATCTGAGTAAGAGCGTGGGATTGGCCGGCGCTAAACGCTCGATACAGGAACAATAGGTCTCCACTCACACCTATACATGAAGAATGTATGATGACCTGCATGCAACGATTGCAGGCGACCTGTCAGATTTGCAGTTACATGCCTCCGTGACTCCCCAAACAGGGCTGGGGGGCACAAAAAAAACTGTATGCCAAACTAATTGTGTCTTTTTTTCTCTTTCTTGCTCCCTTTCACTCAATTGTGTCATGAACACACACACACACACACAGAGGCCTAAACCCCAGCACCTCCACACTCTTCCCCACACACCCAAATCCAAATGTGCATGAGAGCCAAACTGCGGATCCCTCTTTGGCCGCAAAAAAAAAAAAAAAAAAGCAAGCCGCGGATTAGAAGATCAGACATTTCCCAAACGTTCTTCATCCTGTGTGATGACATGATTGTCATTCCGCTTAACTCCCTTCAAACTCTTGCAAAGATTCATCCTGGGAAGTGGGAAGGTAAATAACAGTTTTTAGTTCAAAAAAAAGAACGTGGTGTTCCTGCCCAGACTTGCTCTGTGGAAAGGCATTTTATTCTTTTTTTTTTTTATTGCCAACATCAAACACGCATGAAAATCGCTGCAGTGCAGCTGGTTTCTATAGCGGTCGACGTAGGGCGGGCCATATTTTTGTTTATGAGTCGCATAGCTGTTTGCATCTATCTGCTCCTAGTTTGGGCCCATCCCGTAAAGTTGGAGCAGATCGCGGCAAGCTCCTCTTTAGATTTAAATTGCTTCCATTCCCCAATGAGAGGTTCCTTCACTCATGTGGGTTCTACCGCTGTTTAATACTTTCAACGCTCACAATTTTTGTTGTTGTTCTTCTTCTCCAGCCATCAACGTCTTTTGATGCACTGATGTCCCCGTAAAGCAGGAAGTGTGAGTGTTGTCGATGGATGCACCTGTATGAGGAATGCAGATACAGAGGGAGGGGGGGGGGGGTTGGATGAGGGTGCTTTCGTCCTGCACGTACATCCATCATTCTTATCGCTTTGCTCCCGTTTTTGAAGGCACATGAAAAGTTTGGGGAGGCTCCCGGCTTGTCGCCTTTGTAGCTTTTGTCTCCTCTTCTACCTGAGGGCCGCACTGTTGAGCATCTTACAAGCTGCGTGTGTGATGTGTGTGCATCGCTTCAAAAGGAGCCGCACTTCAAACACTGTGACGTGAGCATCGATTCATAGGAACATTCATTTTGAGTCAAAGACATCCTTTTCGGAATGTTTTTTTTTTTTACATTTGCAGTTACAGGACAGTTTAACCTAGGAATTTCTAATTAATTTAGGGGTTTTTTTTGGTTTTATTTTAGCTCAAGACTAAATATCAAGACAGTGTTCTGAATTAAAACGTCAAATAACTTGACCCAACATGATACTTGACTGGCTGCAGACTTTTCACATTTGATTGGTTGACAGTACGGCTTGTTTGCTTAAGTGTGACATAATTCGCGAAATCCTTCAAAGGCAACACTAACTGCTAATCTGTGTCCATTCGCGACTAAATTCGAGGGCGGTTCGGTACACTTGAGCTGAAACATAAGACCAAAGCCATGGACCAATGTTAAAATGACAACAAAAATCCTCAAATCTCTTTTTACAACGCGCCTTCTGAAAATATGAATTGTGTAATTCATTTTTAGCTTCTTGCCATAACTTCATAAAAAAAAATAATAATAAACCAACGTGCTTGCTCAAAAATTGGAAAGTCTAGCCGCGGACCTTGTGCCACAAAAGGAGCGGTGCTTTCCGTGGCTGCTTTAAGGATCCTGTCACTGATCTTGTGGCGATCGCAAATGGTCAACAGCTTCTTCAGACTGTCAGTGGAATATTCTACCGCCCCCCTCCACCCCCCGACCCCCCTCACACACACACCCTCCGCGCTTCTCTCTCTTCCAGCATTTTGTAATTTGCCATAATGGCTGACACGTGTACATGGCATGTAGTGCGCCCGCAGCGAAAGGAGAACTTCATCCGAGGTGGAGAATGTGGAATGCGGTGGTGCAACACACCTGGGGGCCAGCTAGTTGATACAGCCTGTAGTGGAACGCACCACTTGGTCAGCCCGTGCATCCTCCTCCTTTGCTGCTACTGCTGAATATTTGTTTCTTTAGTCTGACTGTTTAGATCACCGGGCTGGAACTTGGCTATATAACCCCAAAACAGAGCAATTAGCATCAGGGAGGAAAAAGCAAATAAAAGATGTGATGAAAGCAAACGCTCCATCCTGACCTCATTCAGACTGCGTGTGCCAGCGAGGACGTTCACTTCCAAGCCAGGATGGATTTACAATGGCTGCGCGTACTTCAAAACGTATCATTATTCTAGGGCAGGCGTGGCCAACCCGCGGCTCGCGGGCCACATGCGGCTCTTTGGCTGGCTCCACGCAGCTGCCAGGCTTTCATACGACAATTGTCGAAAATGCCTTGGCGATGACGCTGCCATTCAAACAACGGTGCTTAATACACAGGACGTACTACGTCAGCCTATCATCAATCCCGTTACTTGATTGACATAGAGGGCAACCAATCAGAGGACTGAATCACCCACCACTCAACGGCATTAAGTGCTAAGTGCTAAGCGAGTCAGCAAATTACCTCTGTTTTTAGGGCAGGGGTGCCCAGTACGTCGATTGCAATCAGCCAAGAGCCAGCAGACTGGTCCCAAGTCGACCCCGTGCGGTGGGAGGAGGAAATGGGTGGGGGGGGGGGATTTGTGTGTTTGTTCTTAAGGTTTTATTTGTGTTTGGGCACTGCGGCTGTAGCTCGTCGTGGCGCGCATGCATATGTGTGCGAGTGCATGGTCGCGTGCGTGTGTGTGTGGGGGGGGGGGGCTCTTTGCAGTAACACAGTAAAAAATTTGGCTCTTAGTCGCTGAGTGGTCGGCCACCCCTGTTCTAGGGTCACGTCGATGTCCCAGGACACTTTTTTGTTTGTGCTGATTCTTTCTCCTACCCCACCACCCTCACACGTTTAAAATCCCACTAAAAGAATTGCAATCACACTTGTTTTGAAGCTTAACTCTATACATTTTACAGTTTCCCTCAGGCTTTTTAAACCAAGGATGAAGGCGAAATCTGTCGAGATGGGGGGGGAAAAAAAATCGCAATTAGAAATCCCAATAGAAGCTTGCCAGATTCATTTATCAGCGTGTGACGAGAACTCAGCCTCAGGGCGGCGTGTGTTGTTTGTGCGTACATTCGTGTGTGTGTGTGTGTGTGTGTGCACTGTTCCTCAGATATCTATCTCCACTCTCTGGCCCCTCGTCCATTCACACGGTCATTCAGTCAGGTTCAAAGTCTGAGCATCTCTTTGCCAGAGGAAACTGGAAACCTGCTTGAGCTCTGCCGTGCGTCAAAGAGGGAGGTGGGGGCGGTGTGCTCATGCAACCCCCCCCACCCCCCATGCGCAAACTGCCTCACTCTCAACTATGATTGCTTTGAAAGTGGTGCGCTTGTCCCACCTCAAGTTCAGCCACATACTTATGTCACTGTTTGGATATTTGTCACGATTGTCATCTCAGTTCAGTGTTAAATCCTTGAAGTATTAATTTTTTTAAAAAAAGTCAGTCTAACGGGTGCAAAGAGACGTTGGGGGGCATTTGGGGACTATTACCAGTTAGGAGTCGATAAAAGTTCGTCACTTCAGCTGTTTATTTACATGGCAATGACCTTTTGGAACCTGGAAAGCTCTCAAAAGTGTATTTGCTTTGCAACTGTTTTTCTTTTTAAAAAATGCCAGGAAAAGCCTCCTAGAACATCTGAACATAATTTGGATTTTATCAGCGGCACTTTAAATGGTGGCTCGTGTGCGCTGGCTTGCATTTAACATGAGGTTGAGTGTGATTGGTTCATTCTGGATGTGTTAGAACACCGCGCATGCAAACTCCACACGGGGATGTTGCAGCCCAAATTTGAAGCCGCAGTCTGTGAACTGTGAAGACGGATGCGCGAAGGTGGTTGTCTTCTTTCTAATTTTATGCAGTGAGCATCATGTTCAAATGATACAACTTGACAAAAAGGATCAACGTTGGCTGTAACTTTTTGTTTCAAAAGCCACCGCGGTGGTTCATTTCCAGCTAAGTATGTCAAGAACATGTCATTGATGAAGTGGAGGCACCTTCACTCAACCTTTTCCTCGCATCCATCTCCAAAGGTGAGTATCATTCTATTTATTTTACTTTCACGTTTTCTTTCTCAGCATTTTTTTTTTTTTTTGCGAGCCTGTTCACAATGCCAGCAGAGCCTTCGGCAATCCTGTCCTTCATTTTACATTGAGAGCATTAATACTGTCACGTTCTGTCCGAAGCGATAACTATCGCTTCGTGCAGAACAATGAAAATAAAGAGTTGGATCCCCGGAAAACAGACACGAAAGAACCTTGTCAAAACAAAGAGTGTCTTTAATGACAAAAACAGAAAGAGCCCGACAGGGAAAAAACGGTAACACAAAACGCTGGTCAAATAAGGACCAGGGGAGAAATAAGGAAACAACCGAAAACGCTCGCCGAAAAAACAAAGTGCGAGGAACTACTGAATAGGCAATGTAAGAGAGTACAATTTAGTGACTAATCGCGAATGGCTAGAGTAAAGGCCGCAAGGCAAGAAGGCAACGAGTAATCTATAATCGAGGAATTAGCACGAGAGAGCAATGGCACGGCGTGGAATTCTCCGGCAGCGAGATGACTGTCGGAGTCTCTTAATAAAAGAGGGTAATCAGCCCGAAATTACGGACAGGTGCGCGGATGGCGGGGGAGAAAACCCGCCACCTGCTGGCGGACACGCGACGTGACAGTACCCCCCCCTCAATGGACGCCTCCCGGCGGACTACCCGGCTTGGATGGATGTGCAGCGTGGAAGTCGCGCAAAAGGGACGGATCAAGGATCCAGGAGCGAGGCACCCACTGCCGCTCCTCAGGCCCGTAGCCCTCCCAGTCGACCAGATACTGGAACCCCTTTCCCCTGCGCCGAGAGTCCAGGATGGCACGAACCGTGTACACCGGGTCACCGTCGACGACCCGCGGAGGTGGCGGCGGCGTGGGAGGAGGAGCCAAGTCACTGGGAGACACGGGTTTGAGAAGGGAGACGTGGAAGACGGGGTGAACCTTCATGGTGGGCGGTAGCCGGAGCCTGACCGCAGCTGGACTGATGACGGCCTCGACCTCGAACGGTCCAGTAAATCGGGGTCCCAGTTTCGCAGACGTGCCGGCCAGCCGAAGATCCCTCGTCGCCAACCACACCTTCTGTCCTACCACGTATGAAGGAGCCGGGCGCCGGCGATGATCCGCGATCCGCTGGTTCCTGGCCGCCGTGCGGGACAACGCAGCCCGGGCCTCCTTCCACATGCGATGGGCCCGCTTGAGGTGGTGCTGCACAGAGGGGACCTCCACCTGCCCCTCCTGGGACGGGAACAGCGGCGGCTGGTACCCGTAGGCGGCCATGAAGGGGGACCTACCGGTGGCAGAAGAGACGAGGGTGTTGTGCGCGTACTCCACCCAGGGTAAGTGGTCGACCCAGGACGAGGGACGGTGAAGGCACACACAGCGGAGGGCCGCCCCCAGATCCTGGTTGGCACGCTCGGCTTGTCCATTGGACTGGGGGTGGTACCCCGAGGTCAGACTGGCAGTGGCCCCGAGGGACCGGCAGAACTGCTTCCAGACGCGGGATACGAACTGGGGCCCCCGGTCCGAGACAATGTCCAGTGGAATGCCGTGGAGACGGAAGACGTGTTCGACAAGGAGGTCGGCGGTCTCCAGCGCCGACGGCAACCTGGACAAAGGAACAAAATGAGCCGCCTTGGAGAAGCGGTCCACGATCGTGAGTACGACAGTTCGACCCCGGGAAGGCGGGAGACCCGTGACGAAGTCCAGGGCGATGTGGGACCACGGGCGAGGAGGAATGGGCAACGGCTGGAGCAGTCCCGCCGGCGGCTGATGGGACGACTTGCCGCAGGCGCAGGAGGTGCAGGCCTTGATGAACTCCGTCACGTCGTTGCGGAGCTCCGGCCACCAGAAACGCTGGGCGACGAGTTGCACAGTCCGGTTCACCCCGGGATGACACGCCACCTTGGACCCATGTCCCCACTGCAGAACTTCAGATCGTAAGGAGGGAGGTACGAATAGCCTCCCTGCTGGGCACTCCGTCGGCACCTGAACCCCCTCCAGGGCTGCCTGGATCCGCTGCTCAACCTCCCACTGGACGGCCCCCACGACGCACCGGGTCGGGAGGATGGTCTCCGGGGATCGATCCCTCCCCGCAGGCTCGTGGAGACGGGAGAGGGCGTCGGGCTTGGTGTTCTTAGACCCGGGAGAGTAGGTGAGGATGAAGTCGAACCTGGTGAGGAAGAGGGCCCACCGGGCCTGACGGGCGTTCAGTCTTTTGGCGGAGCGAAGGTAGGCGAGGTTCTTATGATCTGTGTAGACCGTGAAGGGTTCCTTTGCCCCCTCGAGCCAGTGCCGCCACTCCTGCAAGGCGGTCACAACTGCCAACAGTTCACGGTTGCCCACGTCGTAATTGGACTCGGCGGCACTGAGTCGACGGGAGAAAAAGGCGCAGGGGTGCAACTTCTGGTCGACCGGAGAGCGCTGGGACAGCACAGCCCCCACCCCCGAATCCGAGGCGTCCACCTCCACGATAAAGGGGAGATCAGGATCAGGGTGCTGTAGTACGGGGGGACTGGTGAACGCCGCCTTCAGGTTTGCGAACGCCGCATCCGCGGTCGGATCCCACTTAAATGGGGTTTTAATGGACGTAAGGCGGGTTAAGGGGAGCGCCTTCTGACTATAACCGCGGATGAAGCGTCGGTAGAAGTTGGCGAACCCCAGAAAGCGCTGCAGTTCCTTGCGATTGGTTGGAACCGGCCAGTTAGTGACGGCACGCGTCTTAATGGGGTCCGCCCTTAACCTGCCCTGTTCAATAATGAACCCTAGGAAGGAGATGACGGGAACATGGAATTCACACTTTTCTGCCTTGACGAAGAGCCGGTTCTCCAGTAGACGTTGTAGCACCAGCCTAACGTGTTGCTGGTGCTCGTGTAATGACCGGGAAAAAATTAAAATATCGTCAAGGTAAACGAAACAAAAGATGTTAATCATGTCCCTTAGCACATCATTGATTAGGTTTTGGAAAACGGCAGGGGCGTTGGTGAGCCCAAAAGGCATAACCAAGTATTCAAAATGACCCAGAGGGGTCTTAAAAGCCGTCTTCCACTCGTCACCCTCCCGGATGCGAACCAAGTGGTAAGCGCTGCGCAAGTCTAATTTGGAGAAAATGGTGGCTGACTGTAATGGGGCGAAGGCGGAGTCCAGCAAGGGTAGCGGGTATCTATTCTTAATAGTTATCTCGTTTAAACCCCGATAATCTACGCAGGGTCGCAGGGTCTTGTCTTTTTTCCCTACGAAGAAAAAACCCGCCCCTAACGGTGAACGCGATGGTCTAATAAGACCTGCGGCGAGCGAGCTGTTGATGTACTCCGTCAATGCCTCGCGCTCGGGTTGGGACACCTGATACAGCCGCGAGGTCGGCAACGGAGCGCCCGCCTGCAGGTCTATAGCACAATCGTAGGGGCGGTGTGGAGGCAAAGAGTGGGCACGATCCTCGCTGAACACCTCCTTTAGATCCCGATAGCAATCCGGCACTCCGTCAAGGCAGATCTCCTCGGGGGGTGTGACACGTTCATGCCTCCCGACGGCCGATTGCAGACAGTGCTGGTAACAGTACTGGCTCCAGCTGTCTATCGCTGGGCGCGCCCAGGAAATCACGGGATTGTGTGTCTTGAGCCAGGGTAACCCGAGAACGATCGGGGCGTTACGAGACCGCATTAAGTAAAAACGACGATGTTCGACATGGTTGCCGGACAGTAGAAGTTTCAACGGCTCCGTCCTATGCGTAACTACCGCCAGGAGACGCCCATCAAGATCACAAACCCGCTTCCTATCTATCAGCTTCTCCACGGAACAACCCAGCTCGGAAGCGAGATCGGTGTCCATTATGCAGTCATCTGCCCCCGAGTCTACCAGAGCCCGAACCCGCCACGACCGGGACCCCCCTAATATCTCCCCCTCGAGTTCGAGTCTGTTGGGGTGACCAGGCCGCGAGTCGACTCGCCTAGACTCGAAGGGAGGCGCGCGCGGTCGTGACTCACAGTACTCCTGGTGGGCAGGGGGTGACGGCCCCGGATGGCTGGTTGCGGCGTGAGGAGATGGTGGAACGCCGTCAGTCGTCGCTCGATCGCTGAAACGACGCTTTCCTTCCTCCGCACCAGCGTCCCTGCCTCCCAGCTGCACCTGTTCCTCCGTGGGTGTTCGTCGGAACTGGGGCCGCTCACCCCCACGCTCCCGGCTTCGCTCCCTCAGGCGATTGTCCATGAGGAGGGAGAGGTCGATTAATTCCTCCAGGTTGGTGCTGTGGTCGCGGGTCGCCAGCTCGTCCTTGAGTTGAGGGTTTAGTCCACGGCGAAATAGGCCACACAGCGCCCGATCATCGTATCCACTCTGGGCGGCCAGGATCCGGAACTCGATGGAGTAGTCCGCTACCGATCGCTCCCCCTGGTGGATGGCGAGTAACCGGCCCTCTGCCTCTCTGCCCCGCACGGGATGATGGAACACCCGGCGGAACGCAGCCACGAAGTCGGGGAACGAAGTACGGAGATTCGGCTTGGCGTCACTTGTCGCAATCGCCCACGATGCTGCCGGACCTGTTAACAGACTCATGACATAAGCCACCTTGGCGGCGTCATTAGCATAGGCAGACGGCTGTTGATCAAAAATGAGAGAGCACTGGTGGAGGAAGTGTCCACACTGCCCGTGCTCGCCCCCGTAGCGAGGGGGGTGTGGAAGCGATGGCTCCCTCGTCATAATGGGATATGAGGGGGGCGCTTCGGGAATGATAGAACGAACCCCGGGGGGAGATGGTCTCCGCTCTTCCACCCGGACCAACCGAGGTTCTAAATCATCGGACCGATGAGCCAGCATGGAGACCGCGCCACGGAGTTCCCTAATGGCTTGGCCCTGCTGACTCATCTGTTGCTCTTGTCGGGAAAGAGCGGACAAAATTCTTTCGATGTCTGCGGGATCCATGGTGGCCGGAGAATTCTGTCACGTTCTGTCCGAAGCGATAACTATCGCTTCGTGCAGAACAATGAAAATAAAGAGTTGGATCCCCGGAAAACAGACACGAAAGAACCTTGTCAAAACAAAGAGTGTCTTTAATGACAAAAACAGAAAGAGCCCGACAGGGAAAAAACGGTAACACAAAACGCTGGTCAAATAAGGACCAGGGGAGAAATAAGGAAACAACCGAAAACGCTCGCCGAAAAAACAAAGTGCGAGGAACTACTGAATAGGCAATGTAAGAGAGTACAATTTAGTGACTAATCGCGAATGGCTAGAGTAAAGGCCGCAAGGCAAGAAGGCAACGAGTAATCTATAATCGAGGAATTAGCACGAGAGAGCAATGGCACGGCGTGGAATTCTCCGGCAGCGAGATGACTGTCGGAGTCTCTTAATAAAAGAGGGTAATCAGCCCGAAATTACGGACAGGTGCGCGGATGGCGGGGGAGAAAACCCGCCACCTGCTGGCGGACACGCGACGTGACAAATACCCATTTTTAGATCTTTTCAGTACGTACATGATCCAATTATTTAAGGGGAAGAAACCATTTTGCCTCCAGTTCTTGATTTTCTATTGTGCCAAATGATCAATGTGGGGCATTGTCCATAATTGACCGTTCATATTCAGCTAATAGTTGTGAAGAATTATTTAGTCTGTCCATTTGTGAGTAAAAGGAGTTACTACTTTCACTTTTTATAGTTTTTTTTAACAGAAATATCTACTGTACATTTGTACGTCAGTATATCTGAGTACTGTTGCTGCCACCTCGGGGGGTGTTCATCAGACTGCAGGGAAGGTGGAGACTTGCGAAAAGGGCGAGGTCGAGAGAGAGAGGAGAGAGAGAGAGAGAGAGAGAGAGAAAGAGAGAGAGAAAAAAACCTTGAATGAGGGATGCGAGTGGAGTTCAGAGTGCAAACACACAGCAGCCAGCAAGTGCACCTGAAAGAACAACTCGCCCGGACTTTAAATTGACCAAAAGGGGTGCAAACATGATGCTGTTGTTTGACAAATGTACTGTTTGTTTTGCGTACTTGTGCAAGCCGTTCCTCGCCTCCTCTTGACGCAACAGGTTAGCGGCCAAAGTGCACCACCGGCTGATGTTCGGAGGCTCGAAAGAAGCATGCTGTCAAAGCCGTGGCCCTTCGGCACCGCGCAGCAGGTCCACTCATGGGATGTAGTGCACGCAGAGTCAGGTTCAACTCGGCCAAGGCGCTGTCTTTCCTCACCATGCTCTTGATCTTCACCTACTTTTTCTACTGCCTCACGGGAATCTGCCACTCAGCTCCGAGGACTTTTTACGCGGACGATGAGCGGCTCGGAACCCCGCCGGGGAACAGAAGCGCTTCCCCGGTTGACGCGCGGGCTGTGCAGCCCCGCAGCCTCCTGGAGGACAGCAACAGAAACAACGACAACAATATGCCAGTGTCCAACACTTTCGGCAGCAAACGCTTCCCGCAGGCCATCATCATCGGCGTGAAGAAGGGAGGAACCCGCGCCTTGCTCGAGTTCCTCCGGATCCACCCGGACGTCAGGGCCGTGGGAGCCGAACCTCACTTCTTTGACAGGTTCTACGACAAGGGACTCGAGTGGTACAGGTATGACACGCATTCTACCGACACCCAGGTCGCGCCCCCTACACGTAGCCCGTTCCGTTTTTTGTCACCGGTCAAACCATTAGGTACACCTGCGCACAAAAGAATGCTGCAGGCGCCGTTTTGATTGACGTGTTCATTATTGGGTTGACATGTACACGCAAACTTTAAATGATATCAGAACACGCTATAAGCACGAATACATAAATATTAATAAATACACATGTCATTGTTCCGATTATACATGTTGCTGTACACACGTAAGGACTAAAATATTAGAAACAGTTCAAAGTGTGGTGCTGTATTTTTCTACCTTCAGATTTGCTGCTGGGTTTTTATTTTTTTGCCCCTTGACTCTTAAACTCAGAAATGTGCACACTAAAGTTACTCTAATTATTCTAACTAATAAAATGGAGACTTATTTCTGACTCTTTCCTCTCGGCGGCTACCTGCATAAAAGTGTCTTATAAATAAAATGTATTATTATTATTATTACAATTTTTTTATGAGGTACTTGTATGGGTCTTCCGTTAGATTGTGTGGCGTGCACAGTGACTTGTGGTTGCGCCTTGTGATTTACCCTCCTTCTCGCCCCAAACCCCCGACTCAGCCTTGAAACTAACGAGGAAAAGCGCTTTCCAAAAAAAATGCTTAGATTGTGTATGTACCTAATGAAGTGGCCCAAACGCGTCTGCCGTAAACAGCTTGAAATTGAGTTGGAATTCATTATCCATCCATTTTCTGATCCACTTATTATTACAAAGGTTGCGGAGAGGGCGGGGGGGGGGGTGCTTGTCAGCCAATCACTGGGCACACAAACAGACAAACAACCATTCGTTCTCACAGTCACACGTAAGGTCATTATAGTGTTCCATTAACCTGCCATGCATGTTTTTGGAATGCGGGAGGAAACCGGAGTACCCACAGAAAACCCACGCAGACACAGATTCAGATGTATTGAATTTCACATTCAATAGCAGCTGAGCGAATGACTGAATCCCCCACACCCACCTCATATGAATCTTAACCTGCTGTCAGTTGTGAACAATATACATGAAGTGAAAGAACAGCACAAAAGGCTAAAGAGCTACGCAGACAGAATTCCAGTTGTCGTGGCAAACCGTCGAGTGCCATCTCAGGACATGAAGGCGTTGACATTTCCTGCCAATACAAGACCGACTAAGTCTTGCATCATCATGTGCCAATATTCTCCCCCCAAAGATGATAAATTCTCCCTCGGCAGCACTTCATCGTTTTTGACACCATCATCTATAATTGTCATCCAAACATCATTTGTACACATCACACACATCAGGACATCCTGTCTGACACACTTTCGACATGAATGCAATTAACACTTGACTTTGACTGATGAGAATCACCTCTGGACAATTCTGCCTTCAAATTTGTGGGATCAGTTTTGGGTGGAACCTTTTTTTTTTCTTCCTCCTCCCAGCTTGACCCCACTGTATAGTCCTCAAAGGCATGCTGCGATGAGTTTGGTATGGAAGAACTTCAGCACCCCGCCTCGAGCGGATGGATGGTGAATCATTACGAAATGTTGCAGGAAGTCTTCCCAATAGATTGCGAAGGGAGAGCCACTCACTCTTGTCTTTCATTTTCGTCACATTAATAGGCTGGTGTCCCAATTCTTTTGACTAGCTAGTGTATAGCTGTATAGTGTACAGTGCTTCTGTCTTCCTCACGGTTTCGAAGTTTGGGGTTTGTGGAGAGAGAGCGCATGTTCTTCTTGAGGGACTCGTTTCACATGACTTGTCTCGACATAGACTTAGGTCGCCAATTTAAATCTTGGGAACCGTTTTGCTAAAATGACTTGGACTTGAACTGCATCACTTGGCAAATCTTGCCTGTTGCCTGAAAAGTAGTTCAAGGTTATTTAGTTAACATAAACTAACGAAATAAAAATAAACTAAACAAAAATGAAAATGCTTGAAAAAAAAAACAATTGGAAAATAACTGAACCTACAATATTGAAATGAACCAAAACTATAATTATGTCATATTTGTCCTTCATTTTTACCTTTGTCAATTGATATCATAGATGAGCTTTGGGGCTTCATTTTCAATTTCGGTGTTGCTGTACATTTGTAGCTACCAAAGAAGGAAGGTGAAATAGTTGCGCATTGTAGTTTACTTCATTGCACAATACAATAATTGAGCTTTTTTAATCTTGCACTCAAAAAATAATCAAAATATAAAAAAACAGCCCCCCTCCCCCCAAAAAAAATAAAAAACCTAAACTAAACCACAGCAATGGAAACCCCACCCTAAAAAATAACTGAATTTAAATAAAAGTCCAAATGAAATAAAAATGAACGATATTATAAAAATGCCAAGCTTACCTGTCAGCCCACCGGGGACAAAAGTGCTGTCGAAAATAGAGGGGTCACTGTTTTGTGTCATTTTTCTGTTAAGTTGTTGCGGCAGAGGCTGCTCTTACTTTTGCAAAGATGCAACAGGAGTTGAGCTGGTGATCATCTCCAGATGTTGTTTGAGCTTCTGGGGAAGCTTTCAATCGAGCTCTAAAAATGTGGGAAAATTCTGTTTCGGACCTGCGAGAAACCCCCAAATCATCTGATCGTGCAGAAAAGTGCATACTAAGTATTTTAAGATAAGACGAGGTGCAATTTCTGTTGTTCATAATTTTAGCATGCTGTACAGCTGACACAGCCATGTGTTTTTTTTATTACACATTTACAACCTGTTTCTCACGTTCTTTTATCCACCTTTCACTTCTCATTGTCACGTTTCCTCCTCCCAGTCTCGGTTAGAAGCATCTGATCATGGTCACGGATGAGCTGGGTGCCCCAGATGGCTGGACTGGTTGCCAGCCTAGTTGCTAGGCAGTCACACTTCTTGTGTGATGCTCGTGAACCCAAAAAGCAGGCAGGCAAACAATAAACCTGTGTCGAAACAAAACAACATGACAGGAACACACAACGATCCGACCGAGACTGACGGAACCCAGGAAACTAAATACGAGTACTGACTAGACAACAAACAATATTTGGACAAGACATAAAGGGTTGAGAAGCTGATTGGTTGACACTAGGGACCCGGATGACAACAAGTGGACACAAAACCGGATAAGGAAGACCAAAAAAAAAGCACATGAAGAAACAATACCAAAACATAATCTAAATAAAACAGAATCATGACACTTCTGACAAGCACTTTTTGGGCTTGCCTGGTGTTGTGATTTGTGTTTGAAGGGGGCGAAGAGTTGAGGAGGGGGGCGGGGATTAACTCCACAAACAGAAACGGCGGCAATGTGATCCCGAGTGAGGTCTGCGAAAGATGACTCGCTTGTTGTCACCGAATCTCAAAAATCAGGGTGGGGAAAGGACCGCTTGCTGTCATCTGCAGCGACCCGAGGAGAAGTCGCCCCGAGTCATGAAGCGTATCTCTCTTGGGCGTGTGTGTGCAATGTGGGACAGGGATTGAACTCGTTCAGCCGAAACAAGCGAGTCGTCTTCTCAAACTGCGAGCTCAGTGTCACTTCTGGAAACACGCACACATGACACCTGATTTCTTGCAGGCCGGTGTGTTCAGCAGGCCCTGGAAAAATACAACTGAAACGTTTGACCCGTTCATCTTGTTGAAGGTGCAGAGGTTCCGGGTTCGATTCCAGCTCCGGCCTCCCTGTGTGGAGTTTGCATGTTCTCCCCGGGCCTGCGTGGGTTTTCTCCGGGTACTCCAGTTTCTTCCCACATTCCAAAAACATGCGTGGCAGGCTGATTGAACAATCTAAATTGTCCCTAGGTGTGAGTGTGAGTGCGAATGGTTGTTCGTTTCTGTGTGCCCTGCGATTGGCTGGCAACCGATTCAGGGTTGACAGTCACAATGGAAAATAATGCCACGTTTTCTTTGTATCATGACATGTCACTTAGGTGCCCAGGGAACGTGAATGGAGTGATTTGTTCCTCGTGTTCAAAGATTGTGTGCGTGTGCGCGTGCATGTGTGTACACACATTAAAGTTTTATTGATTTGTTTGTGGAGTGAGAGTGACAAAAAAGACTCAAAGAAAATTTTGGCCACATTCTGCTCCACCAGATAACAAGGTTCAGATGTGGTGAAGCAGCATATGTGGCTCATGACCCATTGTTATCCATCCCAGTATTTAATTTTATGTTCATGAGGTAAACATGAAAAGCAATTTTTGGTGTCGATAAGATGTCCTTGTTGAATACTTGAGATGTGCAAAGTCTCCAAAAATGCAGTGTGAGGTGTAGACTAAAGGCACACTGTCGAAAAACACACTCCGCACGAGTGAGCCCTAGTTCAAGCAAAAGATGCAGAATTTTGAATACCAGAACTGTAATCTCCATAAAATTTCACTTCCTCATTGATGTTTTTGAAAGCTCATCAATTGTCCGACCTCCAGTTTAGAAACCAGAGGTCACATTTTGATGGCAGTGCTATTAAAACTCAGAGGAAATCCTTTAAGGCCAAGCAGCAATTTCAATACTGAGGAAAATGACAAATGTCTTCAGAGGGATTTATTATAATCTGAATATTCTGCACACATGAATATGTGGCTCATTTCATATGTATTTTTCAAATAAAATGCGTTGGACCATATGATATGTAAATTGCTAAAATAAATAAATAAAGGGAACACTTGGATTAACATTGCGCTGTTTGAGTCTTCCCTTTATTTTTATTTTTAGCAGTACATATTGTATTGCCTTCAAAATGCTAATACACAAAGCAAAACACTGTGGACAGGCTCACAAAACTAGCATCAATGTTGTGGTAGTTGTAAACCTTAAACCGGCTCTATTTAACCACAAACGATAGAAACGCACGTAGACATAGCATACAAGTTTCACAGGCATGTATTATTTATCCTCTATGAGAAACGGCTCATAAAAGTGCAGCTTAGTCGTGACAGTCTTCTTTTGTTTAGTCACTAGAGTTACATGTAGTAGAACTGCAAGTCACTTCATATTGCAGCATTTGCAAAATTTTGGATTTATCATTCAAAATAATAGCTTTACATCCATCACCAGTCACTGGCAACGTCTGGCAATGAAAACGGCAAAAGTGAACTCCCCCCTCAGTACCAGGGCCAATAAATTCTTAGAAGCCTGAGTGATATTTTGGACACTTCATTGAATGCCAGCAGCTGATTGGTATAACAGACTTGCCACATTTTTTTAACAGCAACAACGTTTTTGCTGGAATTGGAGCTTTCCATGATGCTTCAAAGGCTGATTAAAAAACATAAAATATGGCCATACTCGTACACCATATGGAGGACATATACCGAGAGTTGTGGTTCTTGTTCTTGCAAAGAGTTGAGCTTTATCACCCATGTTCAGAATAATTAGCGAGGCAAGAAAAAAAAACAGGATGGAAACAACGAATTACTGGAAGTCAACAGGCACGTACGGCAGTGCAGCATGGGACAAAGAATTTGCAGTACATATTGGCACTGATGTTATACTGTTGAACAGTACATCTGAAGTGGGAATAGCCAAGTGTTTTGGGGTTTTTTTTAGTAGATGGCTGGCTGAATACCGGTAGTTGGCACACAATTCGTAGCTTCAGTGAAAAATTTACCAACAATGTGTTTTTTTTAAATGACAGATGTCAGAGGAAAGATCCTTGTGGAATGCCACTTGTCTCTGGAAGATCCATTTGTTACATAGATACTTTTAACAAACTTATATTTGCTATCAATTAAATATGACAGAGTGGAAGCACACCAAGAATGTCAGTGACAATTCATTAAAATGATTTCAAAAATACTGTACAAGTGTTACCATTAGAAAATATAAATAAAATATGACATTGTTACTAAACTGTTTCACTTAAACATGAAAAATAATTCACACACATCCACAGCCTTCACCGTATCCTGCTAAAACCCTTCATTAGCTGGCATATAAAATATTATTACATCCTTGTGGAAGTACACGGTCATTCACCTCCTGTTGAGACAACCTCCTGTACCTCTATAACAGCATTGTTAAAAAAATGTGCTCACAGTATGTTTAGAATCTCTAAATAGCAACTATGACGGGGCTTGTCATGTGGCGCTTACCCACCACTTCCTCAGGCTGCCTATGAAGGAGGGTGTCAACTAACACTCTGATGCATAAATGCGACACCTGGCAGTGTTGTTCGGAGTATCACTGTATTGTCAACAGTTTACGAGAGATTTGAATGGATTAAATACGTGGCCATGAATTCATTCACTTTCACTGTTGAAGTTTCTGACTCCCCTCTTTCCCAGTCTCTTTTCTCCACCTAATTCTTATGAGTAGACGTCTGCCAAAAACCGAAGGCATTCTATCAATCCAAACGGTCCATTAATCTGACATCATAATCCGCTGTATCATTGATGTGTTTTTTTCCCTTTAAGAAAATGAAATTATAATTGCATTTTGAGAATACTTTTCAGCTCAATGTGCTGCACAGAATGCCTTTTGTTCTGGCGCAACAGGGGCGGAGGGAGGAGGGGGATTGAGGAGGTGTTGGGGGGACTTGGGGCAAGCCAAAATGTTTTTGGGCAGGAAGTCTCTTAGCCACATCCACGTTTGCGGTGTCTGCATTTAATCTGGAGATCCAGACTGTCTCGGGGTATCAGTAGTTTAATCAGCGTCGTATCACTGGAGGGAGGAAAAGCACTACATCCTCTCCACAGCAGGGAGTTCCAGACTAATGTGGCAAGACGGCAGTGTTTTCCGTCGTCTTGCCACTGATTTACAGGCTCTGCACATTTCCTCAAACAAACTATGTGTTGTTGTACGTCTTGGTAGTACTTCACAATGAGGGGTTTATCAATTATTTATATGTTATACTGTCTGAGAATGTCATTAACCATATAAGTAGAAAGATAAGCAGGGTCGTCTTCTGTTTGCTGAATAGTGAGTCGTCGTTTAGCTCGACGTTAGAGTGGGGCTCCCTCATGTCAGTTTCGGATGATACGGTTTTATTGATCCGTCACTGGGGAAATGGCTATTGAGGCAGCGCAAGAGAAGGGCAAAGCAGATAATGTGTATGAAGCTAGAAGAATTGTAGATTCAGAATTTGAAACATACAGTACAGGGGCTACATACGGTTGAAGTTACTTTTATGTTATCAATTCTTTTTTTTTTTCAATTCAAGTGTATTTATAGAGCACTTTTGAACAGCCATCGCTGCATACAAAGTGCTGTACATGGAGCAAGAGTTCTGTCAAATATATTGTCTGTGGATCTTTGCCATTAAAAAATGAATGTATGTATGTTATAAAAAACCCTCAAAATAATTAGTTAACAGATTAATTGTACATTTTAAAAAATGTTTGAAAAATAAACTTTTCTAATACACTTCAACCTTTTTTAATTAATGACCTGGCCCATCTCTCCATTTTAAATATCTAATGTGGCCCTCCTTGAACAACATTTGGCCATCAACATGCTACATGCTGTTAAGGTGGAATAATTCATATGATTCTGCATAATATGCATGTAGCATATTGAATAATATATAGATGAGCAAAAATGGACACCACTCAACAAACAGTACTTCATGTGATTTAAATTACCATTATAAACCATAGAGGTTTATAATTATAATTAATTCACTGCTTTTCATTGGCATACAGTACCTCAAGGCTCTGTCTTTAACCTCTTGTAATTTCAAATAATTGTTTATCAGTTATTTCAAAAAAGAAATACAAATATTTTACATGTACCATGCATGTGAAGTTATTATATTTTACTAATATTTTCTCATTCCCAATATCCATTCCATATATAAACTAAATGAATAAATCAATTTTAAACCTTTTATTTATTTATTTTAAATATCTAGATTACCACAGCAAGTATTTCAGGAATCTTGATGTCAATTTCTCACTGGGCTCTTTTTCCCCACGCCTGATACAAACAGCACGTCTGTTGAAAAGTGGTACCTCGACATCAATACGTAGACCACAACAGGACTAGATTTACATGCATGACAACGTGCACAAGAAACGAATCACGCAATTAATCACATTTGTCTCCCGGCACCTCGTACAGGAGCAAATTTATGATGACAAAATGTCTTTTATTGATTGCGCGATGAGAACGAGACTCATTGAGATGAGACTGACAACATTCATTAGTCATGAGGACGACGGATGAACAACTTATGGTCAATTACCCAAGTGACACTTCGGTGAAGGGCAAATCTCAGAGAGGTCCTCATCTGCATAGTTACACACACACACGCACACACACACACACACACACACACACACACTGGGAACAATCTGTCATATCGAGACAGACATATTGATTAGACATAGATAAAGCAGGGACAGACAGGCGGCAATGGGACATTTGCAGCTCCTGTACTTGGATAAGAATCAATTAATGGTCTTTTTATCACAGAGACCATTGGAGTAGTTTGGGATTCAAATTACTTGAAGTCAACTTTAGATCAATGTGTGACTATTTGGGGCTAACAAGCAGCAGTGAATAGTGAATTATTCTTGGAAGGCTTCAAGCTGTTGAAAACCACTTCCAGTTGGTTTACTGTCAAACTAAACATAAAACAAAATAATTTTATGTTGCATGTTTATTCAAACCATAGAACTTTATCTTAAGACAGTCCACTAACTATGGTAACTATGCTAACACATAATAGGAAACACCATGGACTGGCTAACAAAACTAGCATTGTTGTAACCTATAAAACTTTCATTATTATTATTTTTAACACAGCCGGTAGCAGCACATGAAGGCAGACTGTAAAAATACTCACTGGCCTATATTCTTTGTCCTCTGTGATAAATGACTAATATAACTGCGCCTTACTCAGTCATAGTTTGGAAGCCCTTACTTGAATTAATCATGATACACAAACGGTTTCATTCTTTACATTCCATTTAATGATGTAACGACCTGTTTTTGTAATGTAAATATCCTAGAGTGCTATTTTCCAGGTGGGTGGAAGGGATTCACCGCATTTCAATGTGGTAATGAGATTTGAGATTGTTTTATGATTTACGATCGTGGACATGGAAGGAATTAACTCGTATCTCACTGTAGTTAACTAGCATGTGTCGTAATGTTTACATGCGTAAATTAAGGTATTTTCTCAAACAGTGTGGCGCCACGACTCCATTAATCACTCATTGAATCATCCACTTAAAACAAATAAATCTTTATGCGTGGTAACCGTAATTTGTGTTTTTTTGTCTCAGCGGTGTCTACATTTTTTGGTTCTTATTCAGTATTATTATTACTTCACAATTAATTCTCCTCCTTACCCCTAACAGTTTTTTCCTTGGGTGGTGACTGTAATTATGGTTCCAGTCACCCTCGCCGTTCAGCGTTGTTTGTGTGCATCTGACTCTGTTTCGTGGAGCTGCAGTACGTACCGTCATGTTAATTCGGTCTGGTTGTTTTCATCTCCTATCTGTGTGTTTTCGAATACCGGAAAATAGTCTTTGTTCTAGTTTTAAAAATGTAGATGTTATAATGGCAAAAAAACGTTATGAAATGATTTATGTTCATAATTTTTTCTCAAACCACCAAAAATGTGAATTTCAGCAGGTGTGTGTAGACTATTTATATGCATTGTAATAATAATATAGAGGGACCTAACTATTTTTGCAAAAATTGTAAAAATACATTTGTACAAATTAACCACAGAGCATTGTCTGGAATCAGCTTACTCCTAATTGACACCCGGTTGCTTTCTTTTTTGTACAGCCCAAAATATGAATATGAATAGAATGCAAATGATTATCAACACAATATTATTATTGGGTATTCTAAAATGTGTTTGCACAAATAAAACTCCTGGCAGCCTCGATAAAACTTACCCCTAATTGATACCTTGTCCTTTCTGTGGTTGAGTACAGGAACTACGTTATGCATCTTCCAAGTTCTCATTTGATGTAGTCCCGCAAGCCCCTGTCCTTAATCCCGTCATTTCAAATAATTGTTTGCATGCTGTTTCCTACAGATCGCAATACAGTATAATAGTATGCAATTAAAGATTTTCAACGTCTTTGTCAAAAAGGAATTATGCTTCCACAGATCATATAATTAACCACAATACCATCTAAAAGATAGATGCACTTCCCCTGAACCTCCATGCATCATAACGGCTGTGATGTCTTGCTATCATCCCATGAGGCGATTATAAAACAAAACAAACGTGGCTCGCTCTTTTTACACAGCAGCTTATTCTTTAGTCATTTATTTGAACCCAAGCCACAAGAAAGCTCAATTTTTCCAGCAACACTTCAGAGGACGCATCGAGAAATCGAAGCGTGGAGCATTCATTCAAAAACAATTTGCGTCTGAAATCTCCAGCGGCTCAGCCTCACACGGTTTGACTGTGTTGAGAGCAGACACATATATGAATCCGGTAAAAAAAAAAAACACATTACACGTAATAAACAGGCAGCCAAAAATTTGGTAGGCCGGGCTAAAAATCAAACGCACACATCTGTGTGAGATCGTTGGCGTCCGGTAAGTGACAACGTCTGTGAAGAAGCGAGGGGATGCAACTTTGATGAGTTTAAGCATGAACTCACGGAATACGTTATTGTTGATAACCTCACTGAACCAGCCAACGCATGCATCTTTCAACATTGCTCCCCATGTGTTCAAGAAAACAAGCTAAGATCAGCAGTTGGCTACGCCGGTCGGGCTTTCTGAAGACATTTGGGCCAGAAGGAGTTTAGGAGGTGGTGCTGAAAGGTCTTTCCTTACTTGCTCTTGCTGGAAGAACAGAGGAGATGCTGGAAATCTGTAGGAAATTGCCGTTAAGTGTTTCATGAGTCTTTGTGGTTTTGACTGATCAGGGGCAGGGGGTGGGGGGCAGGTTCCTGGTGTGCCTTGGGACTGAGATCCCCTGCACAAAACACACAAGAGAGCAAGACTCCATGCGGCTTTAATCAGAGCAAATTTTGGGGTGCTTCCATGTGCAGCGATGTGTTTAGGTTATATCTTGATGGCCTCCCTTTTTTTTTGAAGTGGTGTGCTCTAATGAGGCGTGTGTATTCCACCCGCCTAGGCAAAGTTTGGCACAAGCCAGAGTCGACGGCAAAGACCAACTTTAAAAAAACGGGAGAAAGAGGGGGTTAAAAAAAAAAAGTCCAATCGCACGAATAAATGAATGACCTTAAACATTACCACCAAGGATGACATTTTTCAAGCTGTGGTTCTTCACTGACGAGTAACATGTTTTGACTGCAGAACCTGACGCTACTGCTTGTTGACAGTTCCTGTTATTATCGTAACCATGACTACCAAGCTCCCATTTTTCCCCCTATAGGCAGATTCTGAAACATTTGCTAAACATATATGTTTCCATGGGAGTAGACGGCAATCAACTGATGTCTGTCATTTTGGTTTGAGGCTGTGATAAAAACAATTTTAAAAGGCCCCGAGGCTTGCGCCTATTTTGTTACTTTGACACATGTTTTTGCTACCTCCTGGCGGACTTGGGGGCACTACTTGGTGTCCTTTGTAAATAAAAGCAATACCTTATATATATATATATATATATATATATATATATATATATATATATATATATATTTAGCAGTTGGAGTCTAGTCTTCCTCTCGCCTTGAGTCAGACTTCCGCTGCCCCAGCCCTTCCTACGCCATCCCTACCGCAACTCTAAACAGGATGAGCATTATAGAAAATTGATGGTGCATGGTTGATTTGTTGTGTCTGTGTGCTCTACATAACATTTCCATTGGATGGCTAATTGGGATGTAGGAAAAAAAGGCACGTCAGACATTTAGAGAGAGGATATTACTTTTTGGAGGGGGTAGGAGGTATGTAGCCTGTGGTTGGTGTCCACCATATTTCTTTGATGGTGCTAATAAAGATGGGTTCAAGTGGTTTTGTTGTAGAGGCACTTTCTCTGTCTGTCAGGACAAAAATTTTTTGTATCCATTCAAGGCTCGCTGTAGACAAAAACAAAGTGAATTTGGGAATGGTTGTTGCTCAAAGTTTGAATATATACTGTGTGTGTGTGTGTGTATATATATATATATATATATATATATAAATATAAATTTAATATAAATATAATATATATATAATATAATATAAATTTTTTAAACGAAATTAAAACACTAACATAGATTTTTGTTTCAGGAACTTGATGCCTCGGACTCTGGATGGTCAGATCACCATGGAGAAGACCCCCAGCTACTTTGTCACAAAGGAGGCTCCGAGCCGCATCTGCACTTTGAACTGCCAAACCAAGCTCATCGTGGTGGTCCGGGATCCTGTGACCCGAGCTGTGTCTGACTATACTCAAACTCTATCCAAGAACCCGGGACTTCCCTCATTCCAGAGCCTGGCCCTGAGGAACGCCTCGACGGGCCTGATCGACACGTCGTGGAGCGCCGTTCGCATCGGCCTCTACGCCAAACATCTGGAGAACTGGCTTCAGTACTTCCCCTTGTCACAATTTCTTTTTGTTTGTGGCGAGCGGTTAGTGTCCAATCCCGCTGGGGAGATGGCTCGGGTTCAGGACTTCCTGGGCCTGAAGAGGGTCGTTTCCGAGAAGCATTTCTACTTCAATCAGACCAAAGGTTTTCCCTGTTTGAAAAAACCCGAAGGAAGCAGCAGACCTCGCTGTTTGGGTAAGTCAAAGGGAAGACCGCATCCTCAGATTCCTAGCGCCGTCCTGCAGAAACTGAGAGACTTCTACAGACCTTACAACCGACACTTCTACCAGATGAGCGGGCAAGACTTTGGATGGGACTAACAGGGCAAGGTAGCACAGAAAAAGCCTGACTCTGACGTCTCAGGAAACCAAATGTGACAATACAGAGAGCAACCTCCAAGTGGACCAGCTTCACGGCTGCCCTGTCAACGGGGACTCCAGGACTTTTCCTCAAGTCCCAAGCAGCCTCGAGACACTTAAAGGGGGAGTGTGCAGTTGAAAACTCAACTTGACTATATTGATAACAATTTATAAAAATAGAATTTATTTTTAAAAATAAAGGTTTGAATGTACCCTCACTTCCCTCCCCACCTCAAGTCTCACAATATAGCCATTCATAATGCCACGCGATGATAGATGTGCAGAGGTGTGATACATAGTCACAAAGAACACAACAAAATAGCAGTGCTAAGCTAAGCTAAGCATTCGCAATGTAAACAAGCTGCCGATGTTAGCCTCGTTGTAAGGACATTGTCAGGATAATACCAAATGGCATCAGTTTGAAGTTTTGTTGTTTGGAATTTTCAATCAATTAATACTCAAAAAGAGGTGATAAACGTAATGTCCAGCAGAAATCTTGCTAACTGCATTTCGTGCGTCTGAGGTTCCTTATGAATCAAAACAGTGCCAGAGAGGGCTGATTTTTTTTTCTTTTTTCCACAATTCATTTTACTATTGTTCTACTGTCAGGTTTATACTGATAGTCTTCACAAATATGTCCAAAAGTCTTTGGGGAAAACGGCACACTCTCCCTTTAATAACTCGGACAGTCGGACAGAATTTTTGTGGGTTTATAATATTTCATTGTTTTACCATCGATTTATAATTCAAAGAAAGGCCAAAAACAACAAACAAAACATTTCTCACTTGGAACTCACATGTAGCTAAAGAATTAAAAACATTCAAATACAAATGGCTTACTTTCAACAGCCTGTACTTGATTATGTAAGCAGCTGGTTGAAGAAACAAAAAAAAAACAATTTTTAATAAATCAACGAGCGTGGCTTGTTGGAAGGCGACAGTGACTTGAGGTTTCGCGTTCACCGCTCTTGTCATCACAAATCTGCTTTTGAAGGGAAGCGTCTTCTGATGCCACCAATCAATCCCAATCGCAAAATCAAACCGAATCAACAGCAAAGAAATGAGAAAAAAATAGACAATTCACGTCGCAGTAACAACCACCATTACATGCGACTGCTTTGCTGTCGTGTAAAAACTGCCAACGCTGCTGAGGTACGTCGCCGCTTGCTTGTTTGTTTGCATCATATGGAAGACGACGAGTTGAACCAAAGGGAAAACATTGCCTCCAAGTATATTTTTTTGAATTGAATAAGCTGATATTTATAGTTTGTGTTGATTTACAGACAAAAGAAAGATTGTATTTTGTAAGAAAGATGTATTTATTACACAACAAGACATGAACAATGCCTTACTCGCTAATGATGAACCGCAATCTAATTTTAGTTGACAATATTAATTTAACTGGACTGTTCCAATTTTCACATTTACTGTTCAGAAGGAAATATTTTTAATGTTACAGGTTGCCAACTGTGTTTCATTTTAAATTCCGTAACCAAGTAAAGTTCTGTCTTCCATGACAGCCGGCGTCTGTGGTTCATTTCAGCAAAGTTGGCTCTGCCTCACAGAAAAGTCACACCGGAGCGTTTCAAAGCCGCATCGGAATCGAAACCACTTGTCCAACCACACAATCGCTTGGCCGCCGTGACTCACGCACTTTGTGTCTTGGGTGACACTTCCATACGGTGAAGTCGCATGTAAAGTGAAGCCTTTCATTATCGAGATTGTACTCTGAATTAGCAACAGAGTTGCTATTCCATACCTGTCAACTCGTACGGTTTAGCCATAGTTCATACGGATTTTGTGGTGAATCTTACGTATATGGCCGTATCGCACAAATCGTACGGATTCTGCAAAATTTCCACCCCCCCCCCCAACAGGTAGTTCCGTTTGCTTTCTAGTCTACTTGAATGCTTTCATTTCCGGTAACTTTCCAGTAAATCTGATTTACTGGAAAGTTACCGGACATTGTATTAAGGAGATCTACAATAAATATCATTGAAATTTGCTTGCATTCCTTCCATTTTATTTATTTTGGAATCTGAAAGATGCTTTATTTTGAAAGATTACCGGATTCTCTTTTACATCCGTCTACAGTGTGTCACTCTTGACGCAGGTGACGGTGCGCGTCTCGGTCACGTGAGAGGTTACCGCTAAAATGAAGCCCTGGAGTTAGCAAAATGAGTAAAAAAACAAACATCTTTGGGAAGTTTGTTTGGAAAAAGTAAAAGTTCCAGTCAGGAGACAGAAGAGGAAACCGACGATTTCCAAAAAAAAGGCTACATTTAATAGACAGCATCAGGAGTCCTACTTAAAATACGGATTTACCTCAACTGGAGATTCCCACGCACCAAGCATAATATGCAGCGAAGGTGCACTTTGTATTTGCTGTGTATATTATTTTGAAAGCACGTTTAAACATTACCATAACGGCCAGAGGGTGTTGCGGCCAGATAGGACGTTCCTCGTGTCATGATTCGTATCTATTATGTTTAGAAAATTCCACAGTTTTCACGCGGGTCATATATTATTTTGTTGTATTTATCCATCCCTGAAAATATTGTTTGACATTAAACCGGTCCATGGGGCAAAAAAGATTGGGAAGCACTGGTGTACCATTGTCCCGTACCCAAGCAACAAGGCAAATGAAAAGAACAAAACAGATGATGGCGCTACCAACACAGTTGAATACGTCAAGCCTCTTGGGGGCTTTGCTGAAAACAGTCATGATTTTTTCAGCATTTGAAGGGTTTTTATGAGACATTTCAAGCCCCCCTGGAAGCCACTCGCCAATGTCTGATGGTCTTGATGAAGAAGTTTCCAATATTGCAGAAGTTCATGCTGATGCATGGCTCGGCCTGTGCCTATTCCCCCCCGACTTCGCACGCAAACACGCCCACACGTTTTGGCCATCTTCCCGGGTCTCTGCACGCCCTCTCAAATTGCAGTCGGCATTTCTGTCACATTCGCCCTCTGTTTTATGAGTCTGGCATCAGTTTTGGAGTGGGCCCCCACCAAAATTCATAAGCGGTTGGTCGAGCCCCCGCGCGCTCTGTGCCAAGGCTGACTATGTTAGGATCAATGGAGTCCCATTAAAGCCACATGACTTTTAGCATGATTTGTGGTTGTCACTAAATCCTGGTAATGATGTGAGAAAGGCAATTGGGGTGACCCATGAGAGCAGCAGCTGAAATGACGCTCGAACGCATTGTTCTCGGACACGTCTTTAAGGCGTCAGTGCCCAAAAGCAACAGCATGGCATAAAATGCGACTTTTCTTTTGCTTTTCTCTTGGTGGCGTGCGTGGTTGACGACGAGGCGCTCTAAAGTCGGCTGCAATTTGGAGTACCACATAGTTGTCAGTCTTTGTGTGTGTGTGTGTGCGTGTGTTTTTTTTTTTTTTGCGGTTCTCTTCAAAGGTGGACGTCTTAAGAAACAAAACACTGAATTCACTTTCCGGGAGGGGGGGGGGGGGTTATGTCATTTTGACAAGGGAAAAACAAATTACTGTACGGTCTCACAAAGCTCCCTTTTCATTGGGAATGGATAATTTGTTGAACTTTTTAGCTGGAATGCAGCTTCCAAGGCTTTTTCACGCCAGTTTAAATGCATACCACCAATTCCTCCCAATGTGGATTTATTTGCATGAGTGGAAATTGGGCCTCTGTGGCTATTTGAGATCAGGCGTGATGAGTGAATTTTTGTGTGTGTCATACTCCTCCTTGAGAAAGATGGAGAGGAGGAAACACCCAGTTGAAAAAAAAAGTTTATTTCTTCAAAGCAGCTAAAAAAAATGAAGTACGATTAGAAAGTTAAAAAAAAGAGGCGGTTTCTCTTGCGAGGAGCCACAAATGAAGCAGCTTGTGGGACTCATTTTCCACCCTGTACCGCAGTCTCCTTGAATTGAGGGAAGAAACGCAGAAGATTTTTTTTCTCCTGTGGTTTTCGGGCCTCGCGGAATCTCAAGTAGTGACTCCCATCTTTAATTGACGAGAAAGCCATTTGGTTCGGAAAAAGTCTACATGCTCGAACCAAATTACGGCATGTTGAAAACTTATGGAAGCTCGAGTTTGCCTTTTACAAATGGGGATTTTTAACGAGATTGTTTGTCTGGACACGTTTCATTGCACGCTTGTTTATGTAAGTTGAGGGGTTCGTAGGTTTTGGATGCATGGCTCTACGTTCGGAATGGGCAAAAAGGAGGGATGGACTACGTTTGAACAGTTTTTTTTCCAACGTTTGCTCCGTAACTCTCGAACGAACACCCCTTTTTCCGGTAACGAAAACACTTCCTGCTTTTCTTCACCAATTAGATGCAACCTGCGAACCCCTCAATTTACACAAGCAACATAAGAATACTGTATTTCAGAAATTATTAAACAGAATATAATTTAGATAACTCTAACATAAAATAATATAATTTTCAAATATAAAATGATAATAATTAACAATTTAACAAAAGTTTACATTTATATTTTTAAAAATACGTTTTTACTTAAATTGAGCGAGATGTGTGCACTTTCACACAAAATTGAAAATAGACCTCGCGTCGAAGCTCTTTGGGATGTGGCTTTTTAGGAAATCGCAAGACAATTTTAACCTGTTCCGTGATGCACGTCCCGGCACGGTTGACTTGTCTTCTCCACCTGGGCTCTTCCAGTACAATATGCGCAGCCGATCAGTGTCAATGGAAGAGCGCTGCACCTGGCTTTTCATGCGTCCTTGCTTAAATTTTCATCCGCCGGAGAGCCCTTGCATAATTCTACAGCCTTAGCTTGGCCCATTAAAAAAAGATCTTAACTCAGGGCACGGTTTTAATATAAATGACAATAATCAGCCACTTGCTCGTGCAAAGTGTGGAGGTTTCATGCGTTTGCTCGACTTTACGACGTATAGCTTGTTTTGTGCAGCAAGTCTAGTGTGTGATTGCTTTCATTCAACCTCAGTGACTCACTTCCTCCGACACCCCCCCCCCCCCCTCCCCGCTTTCAACTTCACCGCAGCAAAGTCTGCTGACATTCAGCGCAGCACGCAACGCACAAAATGCTCATTTTCTCAATGCGCGCACGCACGCAGTCATGGGCAGCGCGGTGCAAGATCACTTTCTTCTCAGATTTAAAAATAAATAAATAAAATGCAATGGGCGGCCCGGTAGTCCAGTGGTTAGCACGTCGGCTTCACAGTGCAGAGGTACCGGGTTCGATTCCAGCTCCGGCCTCCCTGTGTGGAGTTTGCATGTTCTCCCCGGGCCTGCGTGGGTTTTCTCCGGGTGCTCCGGTTTTCTCCCACATTCCAAAAATATGCATGGCAGGCTGATTGAACACTCTAAATTGTCCCGAGGTGTGAGTGCGAATGGTTGTTCGTGTCTGTGTGCCCTGCGATTGGCTGGCAACCGATTCAGGGTGTCCCCCGCCTACTGCCCGGAGACAGCTGGGATAGGCTCCAGCACCCCCCGCGACCCTAGTGAGGATCAAGCGGTTAGGAAGATGAATGAATGAATGAATGAATGAATAAATAAAATGCAGCCGTTGTGATGGGAAAAGACCAGCATGAATTAATTGTATGAACCGGTCATTCCTCCCCATATTTAATCATATATAGCACAGGTGACAAACTCAAGGCCTGGGGGCCAGATCCGGCCCGCCAGATAATTTTATGCGGCCCGCGAAGGCAAATCATGTGTGTCAACTTGCTAAAATTTGTAGCGAAATGTCAAATTGGCATGTGTAATAAATCATGTATTTTATAAAGTATTTTAATAAGAATTTTGTTACCCTGTTTACACTCACTTGAACAATAATTGAACAAACTATTATCACTGAGTTGACTGATTTAAAAAGGAGGAGTCTATTCATTTGTTGTGTACAGTAATAATTTTGTGGTTTCACTGTCATAACGGCCCTCCGAGGGAAGACGCAACTACAAATTGGCCCGCGATTAAAATCAGTTTGAAGCCCTTGATTTATAGCAACAAACTGTAGTAGGGCTGGGTCATATGGCTGAAAAGTATATTGCCATAAACACTTCTACTTTCTTCTCTACTAATTTAATTAATTGTTATATAATATAATAAATTAATTTTAATTTCCTTGGTTAAGTCAGTAAGAGCAATGTAGAAATGCTATTAAAAATCGGTTTATAGATACACACAAGGGAGACTTAAATCACTTTTCCACTGCTGGAGCTGGTGTTGTGGCAGAAAGTCTTTGTTTAGCTCACATTCCCCCACTGCCTTTTGTGGCCTCACTTTCCACCTGGCGTGAAGTCACCGCGCAGTGACATCATGGCGGGCTGCAAGGCTCGACCTCGAGTCCGATGCCACATCTCAACTTTCTGCATGCGCCGAACGCTGCAGCACAGCGAGCTGGGCTAAGCTTTTGAAGTCATATTGTTGCTGCAGTTTTGTTTCATGTGTTTGTTCACACCCACCATGAATGTGATGAATCAAATTCTCATAAATGATCATCCCCTACATATAAAAAGTTGACCCCTTACATTTTTTTCGGCTCAGCTTTTACTTATTCAGTTATTTACGGATTTTATTAATTTTTTTCCTTGAAAAACATTTACTGGCTGTTCATCCCCATTTTTTTCATGAATAATTTAGGTTAAAAACATTTTTACCGAACAACGTGTTTCCAATGCATAACCTTAACAGCCGAACTCAATTTGACCTTGGCTGAACTTTTTTGTGACTCTTCCAGTCTTATATAATCTTCATTGAACCAGATAATACCCATAGAGATCAAGATGTCAATCCCAAGGGTGACCTGGCCAAGAGGCCAGCAGCACACGTCATGAAAAACATTAAAAAGTCAACATAAGTGATATGTTTGAAAACATATTTTTGCGAGTGCGTGGTTTCCAGTAAGAAAGCGCTGAAACTTTTTAGCATAAGTAACAAATCATAAACACACAGGCACTATTCAGTGGTCTCGTGCTGTTTGTCACTCAGAGTGGATCAAAAGGCTCCATCGGGAATAACTGGTTCTGAGAGCTTCAGTTCCAGGCTGTAAAGAGTTGCAGACTGTGTGGCCAGCAAGATGACTTCTGACGCAAGGACGAAAAGATGAGCATTTGCGTTTGAGAAGACTTGAGCCTTGTTTTTTCTGTGTTTAAAACAAATTTCAAACTCCTCAGATGAGAACGGGCCACATTAAAAGCAGCTTGTAAAAACACAAAACCCTGAGTGAGAAAGGATGAACGGCAATAAATCATGGTGTCCTCTGCATAATAGCGTTGAAATGCATTTGACACATTCACACACAGCCTGTTGATGCAAATTGAAAATAAAAAGGGCTCCAGGGAGAAGCCTTGGGGTACTCCTTTGGTAACACGCACGACCGAAAAGTGAATTCAGCGACATGAGCACACTGTATTCTTTTTGTCTCTCTTCTGCACTAAAGTGAGTGGTCACTTTCCTGTGAGAACATCCGATTGGACACCTCCAAACCGGATATGCTTGCGGGGAAATGGATGCTGGTCTTTGGGCATCATCATCAGCTTTCATCAGAGACATTGTCACACAGAGGCCTAAAAGCGGACATCCTTGGAAAGATCCCTGACTCAAACACCTGTTGTGAATTTTGCGCTTGGGCTGCTTTTTAGAGCATAGTAAGTTGCGCAACAAGTACCGGGTACTGAAATATTCAACAGTTGCACATTTGAAAGACTGGAGGTCAAATCAAGGTCTCATGTGAAGGCTATAGTTCATTTTTAGATTCATCTTGAAATTTTCTGCCGAAGCTGATGTGTACATTTTCTTCAGAAGTGCCCTGCCTGCCAGCCTCCGCACACTGGTGACTTGTGCGCAGCGTGACACGCCCTCCAGGTGAGTGACGGCAGAGCGCATGCACTCACATTACAGCCGCGCCGCTTCTGATTGATCCTGAAAGCATAGAGGCCTGTGGGAACGCACTGTAACCCAACCCGGAGCAGATGTGCATCAATGGGGACATCTGAAGAGTCCAAATCTGCAAGCATTACCAAGCAACACAATCATTTATTTTTTCCCCCCCAAGCAGACAACACGGTTGGAATGGAAAATGAATCTCACAGTGTATCTATCTTGTCCTGAAGCAGAAAGCGGGTGCTGGAGCATGACTCCATCCAAATGCTGGCGGGGGGGAAACGTGTCCTGACTGATCCAAATGAGCGGTGTAATGTGGTCCGAGTTTTAGAAGGAACCACAGATGGACGCTGCCAAACCGAGTCCTACGCAAAAACCAAAGTGAACTCCATCGGCCCTCCATTTTGAGGTCATTTTGGCGCCATTCTCAGAGGTATTGAGGTGACGCACGTCATGGTGGCAACAAACAGTAGTTTCGCATCACAACAAGCAACAGTTTGACAGCGAGTGAACAATTCTTCAAAAACAAAATTCCCGGATAAAGTTTACTGTAAAACAAAGAGAATTACAAGTTGTGCATCTCAAACTAAATTGTCTTACAAATGCACTGCTAGCTTCATGCTAACACATTACCGGTAAGTCAACCACCAAAGATGTGCTAACATAAGAATCAATAGTTGGAGACGGATACAAAACGTCTTCCTTTAGTTCCCTATGAGACTTCCAAACCTCTCAGGCTGTCAGGTACAGGTTTATTTATGCTTACATAAGCAAACAAAGTGAAGCAGCATTGGGTTTCTACATGCTCCTCAAGTGCAGAACAAACCTCTCCAACAACTGAGGTCTGGTCAAACTTGATGCCATGTGTCCTGAAAATGAATTTAAATAAATAATATTTGTGGTTTTCATGATTGTAACTTGATCTTGTGATGTCGTTTCAACGTTTTATTGGACTGCAGCTTCCTCCAACATTCTAAAAAACATAAGCGGTAGGTTCATTGAAACCACCAGTGATGGCACATTGTGATTTTCCTGGAATGTTCTACAAGTGATTTAAAATTATAAACGTGCAGAAAATTAAAGTGCTTCCTATCGATATTCATCGGCCTTGTTAAAATATTTGTTGATGAATGAAAGACACTATTTTTTTTCTTGCCTAAAACAGTATTTTAAATAAGATATCCTTTATTCGTCCCACAATGGGGAAATGTACAGCCTCCAGCAGCAAGAATGTATGTAGAAAGAAGAAAGGAGAAAGAGAAAAAAAAACAACAAACATCTTTCAATCAAATACAATATGAACACAAATGGATAAATCGCAGTACTATTTACAATGTTCCTTCACATCATTTAATTATTATTATTATTATTATTAAGAAAACCTTTATTAGTCTCGCAATGGAGAAATTCCAGATTCACAGCAGCAAAGTTATGAAAGGAAGAAGTAGAACAACCAAAAAATAGGAGCTGCTGGAAAGGCAGCCACTCTCGCGGCGCCATTTTGAAGTCAAAATAACAAAAATAACACAAGACAACACATAGGACAGAGACAGTCGTGCAATCTTCACCACTTTTCTGCATACACTTTGTTGTCTGAAGCAGTTATAGATGAAAGAGGAGAGGATCAAAGTGTCCTTTCACCAGTGGATCAGAGACATCATGCTGAAAATGTGCACACGTCTGCTACAAGCAAAGTTTTGAAAGCAAACACGAAGCTGTAGCGTCCATTGACGAAAAGAGATTAGTTCACTTATTATGATTGTTATTTTTTATTCATCAGCCTGACAGCAGTCGGTAGGAACGAGCGTCGGTATCTCTCCTTCTTGCAGCGCGGGTGTAACAGTCTCTGGCTGAAGGAGCTACCAAGTGCTGTCAGGGCGGGCTGGGAGGGGTGGGAGGGGGGGTCGGAAAAACTTTCAAATATCCGTTCCTCACATTTCGTGGTAATAAAGTTAGCACCAAAAAAAAGCAAGCAAATTGTTTTCCTTGCCTTGTCTGATTAAGTTTCCAAACCCAATTTACACAATTTATTGTCGACAGTCTTATAAAAGGGGTCTATCACTGCTATCTGCTGGACAAAATTGGCATTGGCCCGAGTCATGAAATTTGCCCTTCATTCATCATTTTATTTCCTCCCTGCTGTGTTTTTATTCAGTCCATCATTAGTGATTTTTCCTCTCAACTGTGAAGGTCATCGTGACGAGTCCATCGATGCCCGCCTGCACCTCGTCGTGCTCCTGCACGGCCGACACCCCCTTGGGGGTCCCGGTGAGGATCAGGTCGCCCTCCTCCAAGGTGATGAAGTCGCTGATGTAGCTGACGAGGTACGGGATTGAGAAGATCATGTCGGAGGTGCAGCCGCTCTGTCTCAGTTGCGAGTTGACCTTCAGCCACAACTTGACGTTGCCCGGCTCGGGGACGCGCTCCTTGGGGATGAACTCACTCACAGGGCAGGAGGTGTCGAAGGCCTTGGCCAGCGTCCAGGGAAGACCTTTGGACTTGCACTCATCCTGCACGTCCCGGGCCGTCATGTCCAAGCACAGCGCGTAGCCGGCGACGTGTTCCAAAGCGGCGGACTGTGGGATGGCCGCGCCCCCCTTGCCGATCACGACGCCGAGCTCCACCTCGTGGTGCAGGTTGCTGGAGTAGAAGGGCAAAACGATGGGCGAGCCCTCCCGAACGTAGGCGGAAGGCGGCTTCAAGAACAGTACCGGCTCCGTGGGGACTGCGTTTTTCAGCTCTTTGGCGTGCTCCGCGTAGTTTCTGCCCACGCAAATTATCTTCCTCCCCCATTCCCAAAATCGGGAGATATTTCTTGTCGACATTTCTGATCAAATTCGCAGATTGCCGCAGCTTCCGATCAGTGTGCACGAGTCGAAGTAAACTTTGACCGCTACGCTATATATTTTAACGGAGAGGTACGGCGAGTCGTAAGGGACAACTGTCGAACTATTTTTAAAGTTCGAACCAAGGTTCACAGTTGTATTAAGATGTTTTATTTAATACTTAATTGCTCAGATCAAATAAAACAAACGCATTTAACACTTCACTAATGTACCCACTCACATGTATTTTAATTTCGAGCGACGACCACCTTAAAACTACGATGATGTTTTACATTGTCAGAGACCTTGAAGGGGTTGCACGGTCTGATCGGTTAGCACGTCCGCCCCACAGTGCTGAGGTGTAGGGTTCGATTCCGCTCTTCTTGTGTGGAGTTTGCATGTTCCCCCCTCTGCTTGCGTGGGTTTTCTCCGGGTACCCCAAATACTGTACATGCGTGGCAGATTGGTGGGAACACGCTCCTTTGTCCTTAGGTGTGTTTGTCAGTGCGAATGGTGCTTGGTCTATGTGTCCTCTGAACTTGGCTGGCACTCAGTTCAGGGTGTACCCCGTCTACTGCCCGAGGACGGCTGGGATTGGGTCCTGCATGGCTGCGACCCTTGTGAGGACAAACGGATTAGAAAATGGTGGAAATGATTTACATCAATTGATGTCAATTTTGACTGACTATGTTCTGTGTAACCTCAGCTACGACGAGCCCTAATGAACTTTTTGTAAACCAACTTGAAAAAACACAAATGAATAACTAAATTTTATATTCGAATAATCATTTGATACAATAATAAAGGAAGGGAATAATGGAATGGATCATTTTGGAAATGAAATCCAAAGCGTTTAACCAGTCCCCCTATCCACTCCCCGTATTTGATTGGTAGAGCCTGCGAGATTAGTGGTGACGAAGGCGGAACTAAACGACAACCAAATAGGGGTTCCCACTCGTTGATTTTCGCATTTGTAATGTTACTCAAGTCACTCGTAGGGAGTGCCTGCACTCTACTAGGAGTTTCCACAGCCTTAAAACTCGGTAGGATTATACTTTATATATAACTTCTCGTGGCCGACAGTTTTGTGGGATTTATCGTCTTCCACTGTTGTTACGTTGCGACACATTATTTCGCTTTATGACACATGAAGAACACGGGCCCTTACATGAACTCAGCTGCTCTCCTCACAGCAACCATGATACTGTCTCTTACATAACATCTATCCATCTATCCATCTATCTATCTATCTATCTATCTATCTATCTATCTATCTATCTATCTATCTATCTATCTATCTATCTATCTATCTATCTATCTATCTATCTATCTATCTATCTATCTATCTATTGATATAATAATTGTTGTTAAAAAATGAAGTGTCAAACATGAGCAGAAAACAGCGTGCGCGTCACGTTAACACACGTTAAAGGTTAACTGTAGTCAATCAGTGATTGACTCTTGTGTTGTCCCGAAGCGCCTGTGGAAGTCAAGGCCCAAGCAGCGGCTCTCCTGCACAGCACTGTGAGGAAAACATCAGTGGTGGAGCAAGCCAACATGAGGGTTGAACTTTTGCCTGCTCTCAGTGACAATTACATGTACTTGCTCATCGACACGGACACCAAAGAAGCAGCAATAGTGGACCCGGTGGAACCTGTCAAGGTCTGTCCTACTTTGGAGTTGCATTCAAAACTTGGTCAGGGTCAACAAGGCCTTCTCTGCTCACCGACAGTAATGGAAATAATGTTAAACCACCTTGGTTTCCCCAATTTATTGTTCATTCCTGCTCCCACGAAAGGTGTGTCATGTTATTAAAAGTGTTTTTTTTTCAGTACCATACTATGCAATAACTATTGATATCATAAGTAAGGGGTGTCTGGTTATTTTCAAGTAAACTTTTGCATTTCTCTATCATAGTTATGGTTTCTCTGATGAAGATAGTGGGGCTACTATAAACAGAACTGTCTTTGAATGACATAATGTACCGTATATGAGGGAAAAAAATGTGAGAACTTTATACAAATTGAAGAAAGTGATTCAATCTGCGTTTTAAACACCCGCAATTCTTTGTCTTATGCACCTGAAAAACAAATTAACAGACCACTGTACTGGGATATACTAGCCCTTGTTTTCCTAATTGGTCTAGTTTGTGAAATATCACAAAAATATTACTTGTTGTGCTTTATTTAGCCCCCAAATACTCAAACTTTTATCCCTTCACAATTGTAAAATCAAAATGTTTAACAAAAATCTCTAAGATTGTAAATTTTATTTACTTTGTAAATTAGAGAGGCGCAAAGGTGTTTAGCTAGTCAGTATTTTTTTTCAAATTATTTTAATGTTTTTAATTGCAGGTTGTGGAGGCAGTCAGAAAACATGGCGTCAGGCTCACAACAGTTCTGACCACCCATCACCACTGGTAAGCTGCACATGAAAAACACTGACGGGAAAGATTAATTGCTAATATTGAAAGTATTATAAACAATACAATTATGCTTACAATAATTCAGCATTAAATATGATTTTTAGGCACAAAACCTTTGCCTTAAATTGATGAACACTTACACCGGTCAATAAATTTGCACAATTTTTTCATTAGAGATGCAATTGAACATTTAGATGGATTTTTTGCGCTGATTCCGATTCAGCCCTTTATTTATTTATTTTTTCCTAGAGGTGTGTAATGTAGTCATAGATTTATTAATATTTATGACTTAGAAGTTAGGTTTGGCAGCAGGTGTTATTTTTTTCTGAAATGTCAAAGCGATAAATGACGATGCACGGTAAAATCTTTATTACACTAGCTTTTATGGGTCAAACTTAAAAAAAAAAAATGTTGAAAACATCTCAAACCCTCATGTGCTTGAAAAACAGTCAAGACATTTTGAGCACTACTGTTTTCAGGGATCACGCAGGTGGGAATGAGAAGATGGTAAAGCTCATGCCCGGCCTGAAAGTATACGGAGGAGATGATCGCGTCGATGCCATAACAAAGAAAGTCTCGCACGGCAACAATTTAAAAGTAAACGCGTCAAGGTGTAACCAGAATGACTGACAATACAGTATTGGCATCCGTGACATTCTCCTTTTTCTCAGGTTGGCTCGCTTAACGTCAAATGTCTGTTCACGCCGTGTCACACAACTGGTCATATCTGCTACTACGTCACCAAAGATGACAGCTCTGAGCCTCCAGCAGCCTTCACAGGTACGACGACACACCGTTAGCCTGAGTAAGAGCTGCTTCATTTGTCTCTCTTACATGAGCAATCGGTTTGATGAAATTCCTTGAAAAAGTCAGCAGCAGTTTTCCAAGTGCGATATTACTGTTTTTTTGTTTTGTTTTTGCATGTAGGGGACACATTATTTGTTGCCGGCTGCGGGAAATTCTTTGAGGGCACCGCCGAGCAGATGTACAAAGCCTTGATTGAAATTCTGGGACGCCTGCCTGCTGAAACGGTGCCTGTCAAACACTACGGTCTTCATAGCGTAATTAAGAATTGTTTTAGTTAAACACCAAAATCTTCAGCCAATGCACATAATTTAATACTTCAAGCTTAATGCTGTCATACCATTGTATGAAACGGCATGAAATTAGTATAGCCGTTACAGTAATGATAAACCTTCAACCGCTACTTTGACATGCACCAATCAGCAACGCATACAATTTATTTATTTTTTTGTTCCTCTAGCGAGTCTACTGTGGTCATGAGTACACTGTCAGCAACCTGAAATTTGCACGCCACGTTGAGCCAGACAATGAAGTCATTCAAAAGAAGCTAGCATGGGCAAAGGTATTCACATTCAAGCAGTCATCGCATCCATCACATCCACACGATCACTGATGAAAGTTGTGCTTATTCCTGTAGGAGCAATGCAGCAATGGCGAGCCTACAATCCCATCCACTTTGGCGGATGAATTTACCTTTAACCCATTTATGAGAGTCAAGTATGTCTCACCAAGTCTTTGGTAGTTTCACACACAAGTGTGGTTGCACTTCAGCAACTTTGGTATGCTTAATACAGAGAGAAGTCAGTACAAGATCACGTGAAGCAGACCGATCCAATCGAAGCCATGAGGTTTCTTCGTAAAGAGAAGGACACCTTCCGAGTGCCCAAGGAGTGATGATGCACGGTGGACTTAAAACCGCTGGTGGCACTGTAATATGATTATCCGTACTCCACGAACTGTCTGGATGAAACAGGATCAACTCATTCTTCCTCAGTGCTCATACTCTACGTTAATTAATTTGAGGTCCAATTTAGCTCTGAAATGAGCAGTAAAGTTGTGTTTGGCATCTGCCTGGGATTGTTATCACTAATATGAGGTATTGAACAACTAATTAAATAAGAACAAATAGTTTTAGAGTTTTAGAGTAGTTGTGTTTTGTAAAAGGTAAAAAAAAACACATTACGCTGTTTGAAGCTCGGCTTTATTTCCAAGATGGGATTTTTCTGCTTAAAAACCAGTCGCTAATAATGGGAAGTTGTTCATCTGGTTACGCTTTCTCTGAACTATGCGTTCTTTACTCATTGTGTCAACACGAAACGTTAGATGTGGTTGAGTACAAAAGTTTGCATGCAAAAATACAAAGTACATATATTTTTCATGATTTCCTTAAGCAATAAGACCAAACCAGAATGCAAATAGTAACAGGGGGGCGTGATTTGAATTGTACACTTTAAGGCCGTTTGTTTATCATCATGCAGTTGAATATGTACAGCAAATCTTGATCTGCAAAGCTAATTTATATGTACGTGTTAATTTAGCGGAATGTTTATGAATGTTTCTGTCTCGATTAAAATGTCTTGGTACTGGTTGTGTCGTCATCGCGATAACTGACTAAGCGGAAGTGTCAATTAAAAACAACAGGTAACTACAGTATATGCCTACCCAGTCAGCATACGAGCTCACACTATTAATGCAAACGGTGGCTGCCTGATTATGTTCTTGCCCCTTGCCTCTAAGGCGTCGCCCATTTCTTGACGTTCGCCACCTTTACGCCTGTGATAAACTTCTTTCAGTACATTATCTTGGATTTGTTCGCCTGACCGTATGAAAGTACTGCGTCACCCGCGGCCATCTTGCCTTGCCATTCGTTAATGTCGCCTAACTTGAATACGTTGATATGTCGATGTTTTCTGTCTACGGGGGCGAAAATGAAACTTTGTGTCGCGTGTGGTTTTACCAATACAACAACGTCCGTCGGGAGCCCATGAGGGTGAAAGTGATCTTCATCCTGGTGGACAGCAATATGTACACTAGCTTGGTGATTGAGCAGTGCAGTAAATAGGCTTCAGCAGTTGCGAGATAAGTAACGTTTTAGCATTCATTAGTGTTGAAGGGTGATAATTTCTAGCATGGAGGTAACCTTCTAGGAAGATATCCGACCCTCATCTCTTTCTCAGAGAGAGTTGACATTTGTGGCTGTTCTCACCACAAAATCACTGCCTGAGTACTTGGCCCTGTGAAGACCACAAGCACCTGCCAATATGGCCTTAAAATGAGACGTCCACCCCTTTGCTTGCAGTAAAACCAACCAACAATGACACAATTCAATTTCCCTGGCTTTACATGTTCAAAATTTTCAACATGGTATCAAGAAGCGTCACACTGTGTCACTGGGCTGGTCGATGTCTTTCATTGAAGGCAGTAGTGGTCGTAGTTAGAATGGCATCCTCTGCTGCTGAACATATTGCAGCAGAAACCCCTACTTGGCAAAGACAAGTTTTCTTTTCAGCTACAGTTACAAATGTGATGCAGGCAACCTCTTGCTTGGCAGATTAATCATTGCCTTTCCGATGTCTTAACAGGCACAATGTCTGTTAATGTCTTAACAGGCATACTGTCCTTGGCAATGTTAGTCCGATACACTTTTCATTGGTTCCTCATCTTGGATACAAATTTCTGATAATCATTAACATTCGAAAATGCCGAATCAAACCCCCCACCCACCTCCCGACACAATAAACAGCTCTGAATAATATTTTTATTTGGTCAAAATATATTTGTAGGATTATTTACCGGTAATTAAAATGCTACTGAATCTGGTTGCAAACTATTGATACACATTTCACATATTTTGCCACTAAAAAGGACGCAAATGCTCGAGTCACATGTATTTGGACGGTGACGCAGCGTCACCATTTCATCGTGAGTCCGTTGGTCATCTTTTCCACGGCGTGGTAGTTGGTGTGCAGCAGCTCTCTGGCGTGCTCTTCGCCCACGCTGTGCAGCCACGACTGGTACAGCTCGGCCACGCGGGCGTCGTCTTCCGGCGTTTGTGCCACTTCTGCTTTGTAGAGTGCCTCCACCCTCTGGAGGAACTCTTTTGGGTTCTCCCCAGGGGAGGGTTTCAATTGCCCGCCGCCGTTAAGACAACCTAGGGAATTATACAACACCATAACATAAAACTTCATGTGGGGCATGATTTCCATTTGACAGTGCAGAAAATCCACAAATATAAATTATGATTCTGTTAATGGTTTGGACCGTAACGTGTCAGAAAATAGACAAAAATGTTGATAATTGTTTTTTAAATGTTTTATTTGGAACACAAATACAATCAGTCCACTTCTATGGAGGGCTACAGAAATTGGATATTTGTTATTGAGAAACTGAAATTCTATGCATTTGGACAATTTAGATTCAAGAACCGTATCTATAGGATTCATCAACGATCAAAAATACTGATTTATTTGATAATCGATTAATCGTTGCATGTTATATTTATATATATAACAGGTGTCAAAGTCAAGGCACGGGGGACAGATTTGGCCCGCCACCTCATTTTATGTGGCCCGCAAAAGCAAATCAACTTCCATGACCCTTTTGCTTTAATCTGTACCGAAATCTCAAATTGTCAGATGCAATAAATAACGATGACATTTTTGCACTGACTTTGTGACCCAGTTTACACTCACTTGAACAATAACTGTACAAGTACTTGGCTGATTTAAAAAATAGTGAGCAATCTTTTGTGTGTGTGTGTGTACAAGTAATAATATGATTTAATGATTCAACATTTATTTGGGTTCACTGTGGTAACGGCCCTCCAATGGAAGACTTAACTTCAAAGTGGCCCACGACAAAAATGAGTTTGACACCCCTGCTGTATAGTATCGTTTTCTTTAAGTAAATGGAAAAATGTGGAAGATTTTCACCAACCTGAGGGACAGGCCATAACCTCCACAAAGTGGTATGGCGACTTCCCCCTCTTGAGTTTCTGCACCAGGTTCTGGATGTTACGGAAGCCGTACGTTGATGCGAAACTCAGCACCACTGCGCCATCCTTCTCCAGCGTCACCTCCTGGAAGTCCTTATTCCTGTGGCACAGGCACGGAAGCCGCGGTGATGAGTCGCCATCGCTATTTATAAGCGCAAATCAAAATCACCTGAGGATCTTGTAGGTGAGTTCCTTGGTCTCCTCTCCAAAAATCTGCTTGGCCGCATAGGTGAAGACGTGATGGAGGTAACCGCCCGAGCCGCTGCCGGCGTGGCTCAGGAACTCGCCGTCTTTCACGTTATTGAAACTGGAAACAGAATGACATGAACAGCGGGAAAAGTAAAATACAACACTGAAAGCGCTAAAACTCACAGAGTATCGAGAGGGCCGTCTTGTATCTCATTAAGAGTCACTTTTTCCTCTTCCAGCATTTTCTGAACTTCTCCTAATGAGGAAAAGAGATGTTGTTTCCACAACGTGCATGATGATGGAAGTTGAGGCCGTACCGGACGTGATGACGCAGTCCACTTCTCTGCTCTCCGCTTTGTTCAGGTAGAAGTCCGGCCTGGAAGCCTCAAGTTTCTTATCGAAGCAGGGCATCACCGCCACGTGATAGATTTGCTGTGGGCTCAGGCCCTGACGACATGCATAACATGAAGATTAAGATGCGCCGCATAATAAATTGAGATTACATATTGCTGACGCCAGGCACAATTCTCACACGGCCAAAACCATCACTGTCAGGCACTGGTGTCAAACTCGAGGCCTGGCGGCCAGATCCGGCCCGCCACATTATTTGAATGTGGCCAGCGAAAGCAAATCATGTGTGTCAATTTGCATGATCCTTGCTAAAACATCGACTGAAATATCAAATAGTCATGTGTAATAAAGAACGCTGAGATTTTTTTGCAATCATTTTGTTCCCCTCTTTACACTTACTTGAACAATTGAATAACCTATTATAGTTGAGTCGTAATCCAGTAATTTGTTGGTTGCAAGTCAAAAATGAGTTTGACACCACTGCTTTAAGGAATTAAAAAAAATGTCAAGCCATTAAAATTGTATCCCTGCCACTTAAGATTGGTCAATAATTTGTAAAAATAGCAGAACCAGTAGTCGGCGTGCCAGGGAGTCCAGGGTGCAAAAAACGGGAACGCCGACCTTTTCTGGCTGATCGGATGTTACGTGATGGCTAGCCCATAAATTAGTTGTAGTAAATGTTATGTATCTGGGCCGCAAAGTGGTTCTTAAAATAATTCGCATTAGAGATTAACAGTACGCAATATGGTGTCTACTTTAGATTGGCATGGTGTACGCTTTGATTATTTGTTGATAGCATTTGCATTTGACAGGTTTTTCACTGAACACTTTTTCTTGAACACTTGAAACTCATTCACTCCCAAAGACGTTTTTAAACGTCTTTTTAGACTTGGTCTAGAATTGGCTGCTACTGAATGATTTAATCATCATTTCCCTTTTCACTCCAGTCTTCAGCCACTCTGGTCTTTAATCCAAGTTGGATGTTGTGCTCGTTCAAATTGTCCGAAGCACGTTCACTGCTTTCAACTTTGCATCACACTTTGTAATGAGGTAGTATGACCACACGTTGTTATTATGAATTAGTGTGATCATTATTATTATCATTGCTCTGAGCATAAGCGGTATATGCTAAACTTTAGTACGACTACCACATTACATTTTAAATTACAGTAAATTGCTCATCAACACTCCATTGACAATACAAGTCTGAAAACACAAATTACAGCTGACTACTACATTTTTTTTTCAAAGTGTGCGTCTGCACCTGTTGTTCTGCAAAATAGCCTTTAACCAGAGAGCCCATCATCGCCTGAGGGGAGCGAGTGGTGCTGATGTAAGGAAGAATAAAATCTCCGTGTGTCTTCTCTGCATAGCAGATCCAACCTGAGCAAAAATAAATAAATACAATCCAAGCGCAAGTCAGTCAGCATCCTTCAGCAGGCAATACACGCTCTGGGAGGATTCCACTGTATCGCAACGCTGACAGGAGAAGGTGTGAACGAGCTGATGAGCTTGCAGTTCTATTTTGCAAGCATACCTGGACATGCTGATGTCATCATGGGCAATGCTCGGCTGTCTTGCTCCTTCCTTTGGAAACGCTCCACAAACTCTCTCTGGTTCTCCAGCAGGCTGAAGGTCCGACTGAAGCTTGTGTCAAACACGTGATGGACGCCTGCAACAGCAGCATTTGTCAAAGCTTTCAATGAATCAACCTAAAGTTTCAAATGGAATAAAGTCCAAAACGCTCCTGGTAATGTTTAGAAGATGAGAAGGCCTTTCTGGCCGTGACATAAACCTCACCTAGGCCTTTGAAGAAAGAGGTGAGCCTCCTTCCCACCTCGCTGCTGCTGAGCCCGTAGAATGCAGCGAGGGATGCTCTGGACTGAGGTGACACTGAGACCACCACCACTTTCTTCTCTGTGGCGCTCGCCTGTGGGAGGAGCATGTGTGTCAAATAAACGGCCCATCGGAATTCTCCTCCACGGTTACTCTCATGAGGGTAACATTGTCTGGATGGACTGAAGTCACCACCTTGTTGTTGCGCAGTACTTTGAAGAGTTCCTCATGGCTCTGCTGTGTGATGAGGACACTCTCAGCCGATGTTATACATCCACTACAAGCCAAGCAGTCGTTCAGTGTGATTTTTGCTTTCTCAAGCTTCTGCTTCTGCCCGGCCTGTAAACAAGCAAGGCAAACCGTGGGTGTCATCGAGACAAAAAAAAAGGGGGGGGGTGATTCCTCAATACTCACTTGGTTGATTTGGACATAAGTGCCATCATCTTCTATCTGGATTTTGGCCACAGACTTGCCCTGTTTCTTCTCGATTTTTACAGGTTTGACACATTCCTACAAAAACGACTAGCAGTTAGTTATTGACATGTTTGACCAAAAACAACCCTTCCAAATTGGAATCATGGGATTTGGGAGGATTACCCCGGGACCAAAGTAGAGATTCAAACCCCGAAACTCAGAACAATAGTAAACCTGACATTCTAATCAATGGCTCACGTTCTGCTCTTTACTAAAAATAAACAATTCAAATTTGAATGCAATTTACCAATGAGCTTCGAATTCGCCATACATGAAAAACTAACAAAATTAGGTTGCATTCAGAAAAGGTTCAGAATTGGACTTGGATTAGATAGAACAGCTCGTCAGTCCTTTTAATGAGGAAAATACATGTACCAACAGGGAAAGATTACACAAATAGATATGAAAGAAAATGCTTCAAATGACAATACTATGACGAGGGGAAGACATTGAAGTCAGGGGAGTTGATATAAATGGGGAAAAAAACAAACTAATAATGCTTACATGGAAACATCACATATTCATAACGCTTTGTGCTACTAGGTAGACTTGACATGACTCAAGTATGAAAACAAAAATCGACAGTCAGAATGACTCAGCACACACCGAAGCCAAAATGACTGAGAGGAGACCCCAAATTTCGACTGATTGCCATTAAATTGATATGTAGATTCCTGAGATTGCCATTAAATGCACATGTAGCTTGCTGGCATTGTTTACCGTGCCATAATACTCTGTGCTACTAGGTAGAATTGACATGGCTCAAGTGTGAAAACAAAAATCGACAGTGAGAATGACTCATCACCCACCGAAACCGAGATGACTGAGCGGAGACCCCACATTTCGACTGATTGCCATTAAATGCATATGTAGCTTGCTGACATTAAACCATTTACCTTACGCAAATTACATGCGGCATTGCTGCAATGACATTGCGGACAAGCCCTCTCTCTGATATTAAGTCTTCGTTTAAGTGAAGCGCACTGTCTCACCACACACAATTAAGCGTGAAGACACGTCAAGAATATGTGTGAGTACAGTACCTGAGATGGTGTGATAAAATCGTCGAGATCTGTCAGCTGCAACACTCCGCTAAAGACAGAAGCCATAGCAGCTACCGTAAAGCGATTCGTTGTTTACCTTGGTGTCGGAAAAATCTTCGTAAACTTCGTATTCCAGTATCAGCAGTTTTTTGTCACATTTGCATTCCAGATAATTGTCTGAACGAATGAAAACGATAGCCTACGAAGGATACAATGCAACGGCTATTTTACGTTGGATTTACTGGATACTTTTTCTTAAAGTCGAGTGTTTTCCCTTTATAGACCCAACCATTGTTAACTGCCGAGAAGCGCTGGAGGAAAAATAAAATAAAAGTTTCTAAATACGATCAAATTGATGTCCCTTTTGCGGGCGACAGTTGCGCGCGCAGACCGTGTTGTTATGGCGACGGGGTCGTAAATCCGCCATTTTTGCCACTCTGCGGCCGCGTTGCGACACACACGGAGACTTCGAACGACATGAATGTCGAAAATAATCTTACGGCAGACAAACACACGAAGGACGGCAGCGAGACCATCACCATACACACCAGCCTCGGTGACGATGGTTAGCCTCATTCCTTTCTAAACGTGCCTTATATGTTGTGCTTTAGTGTTTGGGCCTAGTAATTTGTCCTTCTATTGTCGACACTGTTAGCAGCACGTAGCTAGCAGCTACGAGTCATTAGCGACCGAGTTTTTAGATTATGTCTCAATGTACACAGTACACAAAAACAAGTTCATATTTAAATGTTGCATAAGATAAACACTCTAAACTTGTGTGGTCGTTTTCCTAGATGAGGACGTGCACAAATGTGGACGCTGTCAGAGCGAGTTTTCCACCTTGGAGGCTTTTATTCAACACAAGCTGCATCACAGCAGCAGACGTGAGCCAAGCAGTCAAGATGAAGAGCAAATGGTAAGCCCAACGATATTAGTAAAGGGTTTCAATGTTCTCTAACGAAGAGCAGAAGCCACGTTCACAACAGGTGAGCCTAAAAAAAATTCCAAGGAAACGTGTTGATGCAGTCAGAATGAAACACGAATTGTCTTCTTCTGCTCCTCGTTAGAGAACAGCAAGTTGTGTGAAAAAGTACTTTAACCATTGAACAGTTGGGCCTCTGCATTCTAAAATTTAAAGAGGGTCAAATGAATAGACTTGAAACGGCCAATTTTAAGGTTATCCTTAAATTTCAGCCCATCACCTGCTTTTTATGAGTAAAGTATGTATTTTTAAACATACCCACACATGCTTACATTTTCAAAGTGCCCTTCAGAGCTCCCTGTTAAGAAACCAATAATGAACTGAAATTCACAAGTAAAGTCTATTGATATATCACAATTCATCTTAAATATGGTCACACGGTTTCACCTCTATCTTGGCACATATGTATTTTTTGACACCACTGTGTTTTATTTATTTATTTATTTATTTATTTTACTACATCTTTACAAGCCACCAGTAATGTGTTAGTGAGCCACTTTTGGGTTCTGATCCGCCAATTGAGGGTCACTTTTTGAAACAAAGCTCTCTGTACTTAAATATGTTGCATCCTAAATGATCTTTTTGTTCTAGTCATTTCTTAAAGTAATACAAGTATGGCTAAAACTACCAGAGACAAGTTCCTCGTGTGTTTAGTACATGTTTGATCCGTAAAGATGATTCTGAGTAGACCGTTGCAAGTTACATGACCATATCACCAGGTTGAGACTGCCAATGGAGGCACACAAGTGGTGCAAGAAGTTGCCAGTGAGCCAGAGAGCACCAACATTAATGACAGTAAGTCAACCATTCACTCACCTCTTATTGTGTACTTTAGGTGTATATGTACAATCCAGTGAGAGATACAAGAACCTTGTTAAAAAGTCATAATAATGCTAATTCTCAGAGATGTCATACATAGTCACTATTATTAGAGTGGTTGACTCACCTGACATACGTGAGTTTAATTCCCACTTGTTGGCAGTGTGAATGGTTGGTTGTTTCGATAAGCCCAGTGATTGTCTGGCGACCATTCCAGTGTGTAACTTGCCTTCAAGCAAAGGCAGCTCGAACTGAAAAAAAAAAAACAAGTTGAAGAAAGCTGATAATCATCCAGCCCTAATCAGTGGTCTGGTAAAGAGATGGATAGTTTAAATTATTGTAGTGTAGTTGTGGTTTGCAGTGTTGAGTAACTCCTGTATGTTTCTAATATTTTTTTTCTTTCTATCAATGTCTCTTATCTGCAAGTTGACTCAAATGCGTTTGTTGTGCAAGCAGGTGCAAGCGCTGCTGCACTGGGACGAGGCTGCAGGAAAAAAAGCACATCTCAGAAATTGTCAAGGCAGTCCGAGACACCTAAAGGCCCCGTTTCTAACAATGCTGAGGGCGATAAGCCCGTTTACAAAGTCAACGTAGACGGCCGGTACCTTTGCCACCTCTGTGACAAGACTTTTAAAACGGTGTGTCAAAAATAAGACTCATGTTAGTCAAGTGATGCCGAGCAAGGTTGGCCGAGCAAGGGTGGGAATTGCAACTCAAACTTTTTGTTGACAGAGCAACATCTTGAAAACTCATATGAAGACTCACAGCGATCAGAAGAACTTTGCGTGCGAACTCTGTGGCAATTGCTTCCGCACCAAAGGCTCCTTGATTCGTCACAGCCGCCGTCACTCTGGTATAGTAAAGTCCTCCGAGGGTTTCTGCTTTAAAAAAAAAATAAAAAAATCTGACAACACTTAACTGTTGGGGTACAGACGAGCGGCCGTACAACTGCGTGCTGTGTGGCCAGTCCTTCAGAGAGTCGGGAGCCCTCACCAGACACCTCAAGTCCCTCACACCCTGCACTGAGAAGATCCGCTTTGTTCAGTGCAAGGAGATTTTGGTGAGCAAGGATGGAAGGAAGAAAGGTATTCATGCCAGTAGCTAACAAAACAAAATCTTTATTGGCTAGCACACCTTCGTAGATAGCCACCGCCCGTAGTCCCTGCACTGTTTTAAGTGTTCCCGCATGACTAACTAATTCACGAATAAAAAATACATCGGTAGGACATCTGCATCCAGATCTGTAACAAAAGTGATTGAGCTTATATTGGCCTATTTTTTCATCACATTCTTAGCTAACAATGTAATGACAGTGATACACAGCCTCCTTTTTGGAGGTGTGAAAACAACGTGCGGTGATCTTCGGTTCCTTCTTTGTGGCAATATTATGACAATTTAGAGGAAATGAGAAAAGAATCGAGTCAAATTTGCTTCACTCCGATTTGATAAGTTCCAACTCTTTATCTTCAGAGATGCTGCTGTCTCATTACTTTGCAATATGTGCCAGTTCTATATTTTTTCTTGAGCCACAGGTTGTTACGTATTGGACATAGCCACAACAATGCAGCATTACTCTGAAAAAGAAATAAGATGGTTTGATTTTGAAAAATGCAACAGAAGTACGCATGGACATGGGTTGAAGATTCTCTTGTAACGTATTCAACTTAACTCTTCATCATACAAAGCTTGTTCCGAAGTCGAGATGTCACTTCAGCATAGTTACTTGACACCAACGTACTATTTTCCTATTACACAGCGCTTTGGCGCCATCTCATGGTTATTTGTTCACATTGTCTTTTATTGTGTTTCATTCTGTAATAATACAGTAAAGTGCTAGTTACCGTAATTGTTGGTGGCGCTGGAATGGATTAATGGATTTCAGTGGGCAAAATTGATTTCAGATTGTATTTGATGATGGAATGAATTGGATTGGCAAGGTACCACCGTATGCCGCTAAAATGTGTGCGTGGCTTATATCCAGGACTTGGCGCCGATGTCCCAGCAGAGACTGGCCAGGGGGAGTTGGTGGTGGTGAAGGGCCAACCGGCGGAGGAGCAGGTGGTGGAGACGCAAACAGCTGTGGTCAATTTGGTGGAGGCGGGCTCCCAAGAGGTCCTCCACCAGGTGCACTTCACCATGGAGGTGGATGGCACAACACAGGAACAGCAGGTGAGTGTCCAGAAGGCCTCGCCGGTCACAACATTAGGAACACCTGCAGACCCTCCCTCTTGGCGTAGATTTGTGGTATCAAACATACGGCCCACGGGCTGGAACCGGCCCCCAAGGAGGTTCGATCCGGCCCGCGGGATCATTTAAAAGTGGGGGGAAAATGCATTTCAGACACAGAATGAATATTTTAAATAAAATGCTATTTGTGGATGATCCGCTAGGGGGCACACTGTTTTGCTCAGAGTAGAAGACAACGTTGTTTTGATCGGGGAAGGAAACAGCAGTCTTAGTCTGTCACCGAGATAGACCCAATGCAGCAAATGATATGAAAGCGCCAATCAATGCTTCTTGAGACCAAAACAAAGGAAGATATAAATCAGCATGTATTGTATTGTAAAGGGATGATATTTTGGTGATTCATAGCATAGTATGGTATAATGTTACTGGTTCCGCCCACTTGACATCTACCGAGTCCGTATGTGTCCCACAATGAGAAATGAGTTTGACACCCCATTGCGTAGGTGATGGTGGATCAGTCTCAGGCAGAAGCCCTCGCCGCGGGCGATAACCTGATCTGCCAGGCCATCCTCAACTCGGGCATTGCGCTGAGGACAGAGGAGGCCGCGCAAGCTCCGCAGGCCACACATGAGGAGCTGGAGAAAATGGTCATCGAGTGTCCTCTCGCAGATGGCACGGAGATCCAAGTTAAAGAGGAGTTGGTGGAAGTGGTGGCACCGGTAAGCGGGAAAAGAAAGCGGAGTTGACAAATGATTGTATATGTTAGGAACAAAGTTCTTAGTTTTTGTCTTAGAAAGGTACACTGGTTTCATGAAGCAATATTTTCAGACATTTGCACGTCAACTTTTTCAAAGTGTTTGTTTTTGTTCCTATTTCCAGGAAAGGGATCAGACCGCCTCCAAGTTGTACACATGTCCACACTGTAATCGCTCTTTTAAGGGTTTGAACTACTTCCGCTTCCATGTCAAAGGTCATTCGGGTAAGTTGACAGGTGACAAAATGCCACAGACACAGTAAAAAAAACAAAACAAAAAGATATTTGGCGTCCACATTTCATTTTTTGAGTGTTGATGACATACGCCACTACTTCCTAGCTGCAGTCTGCAGTAAATGTTTTCATTTTCATTTTATATTGTGTCGAAAAAAATGTAAGCATAAAATATCTGCAGGATCTTTAGTGACCGAACGTTGACTGTTTGCAGGTTTCAAGCCCTTCCGGTGCACCCTCTGCCAGAGGGACTTCTTGAGTGGCTACCTGCTGAAGAAGCACATGGACGTCCACGTCAGCGAGAGGCGCTACAAGTGCGGCGAGTGCGGCAAGCTGTACAAAACCGTGGGACACGTACGGGAACACATGAGGGCCCACTCAGATGAAAGACCCTACCACTGTGCTAGATGCAAGAAAGCCTACAAGACCAAGGTGACCCATCCCAGGCATTGATTAAAACTCATTCACTCCCAAAGACATATTATATGTCTTTTCACACTCCACATGTTCAACCCCAGATGCTCTTTATTTTTAAATTTCTCCAAGACTTGGGGTAATTTTCTTTTTTAAAGGAGTCTAGAATTGGCTGGTACCATCTGACTCTACATTTCAATTTGTAGGTCATGTGCAAAAAAGGCATATAGATTAGCATAGTACTGTTTGGGGATAGTTGAGAACCCTTACCAGGTATCGGGCCGATAACGGCCTTAATTCATTTTATCAAGCACTCACGGCGGCAGTTGATACCAGTCACTGATACCAAGGTGGAACTAAATGGAATGCATGGCTGATTAATAAGTTTGAAGAATAAGTTTCTCACCAAAGAATTCACATTCCTTCGACTTCTATCTGAAAGACATGTTAAGTTTCAACTTTTGGGCAATGCTGGTCAGCCAGCTGTTTATCTATGCTTTGTATTATATCAGGCTTTTTGCATTTATTTTGCAGTATTTTTAGACCTGTCGGCATTGTAAAAAAACTGTTTCCACTTCTCACTCCATGCATCTTTTTATTCTCGGCGAGCTGTAGAGCCAAGCACAAAACCTTGTGACCCTAAATTTCTCTGTATATCTCGGTCTCGTTTAGAATGCTCTGCAGGTGCATCAGCGAACCCACGGCGAGGAGAAGCCCTACGTGTGTAAATTCTGCTTCCGAGGCTTCCGGGAGAAAGGCTCGTTGGTGCGACACACTCGCCACCACACGGGCGAAAAGCCCTTCAAGTGCCCAAAGTGCGGTCGCGGCTTCGCCGAGCACGGCACTCTCAATCGCCACATTCGCGCCAAAGGTCTGTATGGTGCTCAGGAAGACAGATTTTTATGTCAACATGCCTGTGATCGTCCAGATGCTGTCTCATCCATTAGGGGGCTGTCATAAGGACGAATCCAGCAAGCAGCAACAGCAGGTGGAGGAGGAGGAGGTTGTCACGGAGGAGCTGCTTCCTGGTGATAACGTCACCACAGCAGCAATAATCACCGAAGACCCTCACGCACTGCTAGTGGAGTTCTCCTCGGTGGTCGCTGACACGCAGGAGTACATCATCAAGGTGAGAGTCGAACATTTTAGCAGTCTAATGTTGGTTTCGGTTTGGTTTGAGTTTGGTAATTACTTAAAAAAAGTTTTTGTCATGTCTCATTCTTTTATGGGTAATTAGTGCAAACAAATTTTTTTTTTAAAATGCTATCGCTAAAAGGTCAACGAAAATGAATCTCTCGGAAATTCTCGGTTTTATGTCGCAATTCTTGGTTTACCTGCAGTTAACGCAGTTGAATGTAAAATGTAAATGTAAAATGCAGTTAAAAATACAAGCTTTTGATGTTAAAAATAATATAGTTGCCAGCCCTTATTCTTATGTGGATAAACACAGCAAATACAGATTTTAGAGGGTTTTTTTTTTTTTACTGTAAAGTATGATTTGTCTTGTCTTCAATCTTGCTCACAATTCTTCGCAAAGACATTCCTAATCTGTCAGATTATTCAGGTCACCACAGATTTTGAATTCAAATGTCATTTTTGGTTTGGCCATTCCTGCCCTTTCATTTTTCTCTACTTAAGCCATTTTTTTGTTTTCCAGTGATTTGAAAGGTACTCTCTGTGCCAGTCTGAGCGATTCGCAAAGTAGTTGACTCTCAGTGGTGATTCAAATCAGCGGAGGTTTATTGAGCATTAAAATTAGCATTCTAGCATTTTGTTCTTGTTGTTTGCCACATTATTTTACTCTTCTCATACATCCCGCAGCCTCAAACAGACGAGGAAATGCATGAAGAAGGGGAGACGCTCATTCAGGACAGTCAAAATGAGGTCAGTATCCGCAGCTTGTTGTTCTTTGAACCACTTCATCACATCGGCTGTGTTTGCAAGTCGTAGCAACAAGTGAGCCAAACGATGGCTCGTATCTAAAAAAAAATATGTTAAGTGAGGTCAGTTGTATCAAGGCGGGACTGTGTCGTGAACGGGCGCAGGAAATCGGCAAATTGTCAAAGGATATGAAAGTCCCTTCAGCTGCCGGTCACGCGATCCCCTTAACCTCGTTTCTACCACTCGCACCAGATGGGCGACCACATCGTCAAAGTGGTGCAGCAAATTGTGAGCCAGTCGCACGACGCCGGCGGCACGGCCAGCCACCAGATCATCCTGCGCAACGTGAGCGGCGGCGAGGAGGGGGCGTCCATCATGGACTGCGGCGACACCATCACCATCGCCACGCCCGAGAGTCTGACGGAGCAGGTGGCCATGGCGCTGGCCTCGGCCATCAGCGACGGCACGCTGCTGGTCCAGAGCGTCAAGACCGCACAGGGGGCGGTTGCCTTGGTGACCACCGAGGAGGTGGTCGAGGAGCGAATTCATCTGCAGGACGAGGAAGGATATGTGATCACCACGCCGCAAGAGGTGGAGATTCAGACTGTCATCGTGTGATTAAAAACAAGCGCCACCGGGGACTCCACGAACAAACTAAGGTCAAAGCGGTTCTGGCCGCACAACAGCAAAGCACAAAAGTTTTTCGTTCATTTATATTGAATAAAACTGCATGAGGATAAGCGGACCGGTGTAGCAAAATACGCTCAAGAAGACATCTTTAAAAATGCCGCAAACTCTCCCTCTTTCTCTCTCTTTCTCTCTCTTTCTCTCTCTTTCTCTCTCTTTCTCTCTCTCTCTCTCTCGATATATCTGAGGAAATCTGCAGTTGTTGACCGTCATATCATCTGCAAGCCTTCTTGCTTCTCTTAAGTTCAAAACAATTTTTATCTACCGAGCGGCTTGCAGATCTGCCACCTGTTGTACCTTCGGCAAGAATATTCATTTTTTTTTGGGGCCAGTTTAGTTTTTCGTTCACTGGCCAAGATTTCACTCAACAGTATCACTCATCAGGCAACATGAAATAAATGCTATTTTCTTAAAGAAAAATAGAAAAAAAGATGTCAATGGTTCTCCGATTTTTTTCCACCAAGTACCACCTAAAGCAATGCTTCACTCTCCAAAGTTAGAATTAGTTAGAATGTTTCTTTGCAGAGTAAGCCCAAATGTTTGTTGTTGTATTTCTGAAAATTATGAATCCTTCTCGGATTTGACACGAAATGTCTTTGAAGACAACCAAGGCAGTCCAGTTGTGATCGAGTCAATGACCAGAGAAAGAAACGACCTGAATGAATGACAATATCTTCAATCATGATGCAGTTCGCACATAAACATTTTGCTTAAATGTAAGAACGGCATTTCAATTCAATTAAAACTCACTCACTCCCAAAGACGTTTTTAAACGTCTTTTCAGACTTGGTCCAGAATTGGCTGGTACTAAAAACGTGATAAATAAATAAATGTTTGAAAACAAAACAATTCTAAATAGGGCCTGACGGGTTGATTGGCTGACAGATTTAACTATCGGTAGTTGATATTCGATTTCTAAAATTGACAAAAAGTCATCCGAATTAAGTGACCAAATAGAATTAATTTTATTCCTCTGGTATTTTTAAAATTGAACAATTAATCATCTGAATTTTATTCTGCCCAATATCAGAATTGGCATCTGCATTAAAAAAATCATATTCTGTAATTCGGGCCATAATTCTTAAAGTTTAAATGCAAATGTAGTGGACTATAGAGTGAAGTGCCACTGAACTGCTTTGTACAAATGCCTATACCCCCCCCCCCAAAAAAGTTGCACTAATTGTAGTTTGATTCCCAATTTGAGTATTTAATTCAGTAATTATTCATTTGTACCACTAGAGGGAACCGGCGTACCATGAGCGATACCCCGACCACAACTGGAAGAATCTCTGGCCTTGTGTTTGTCATTGTTGAGTTCAACTTTTCTTCAAGTCATTCGTCTCTAATGTGTGGGGGGTCGCTTGCTTTTCGTGCTTGAACTGCTTTGATTTTGCGCATGTGTGTGTGCCACCTTGAGGAGGATCGGCAGGTTTCATCTCTTAACTGGCGCTCCATCGCAGAGGTGAAGGCAGACGCTCAAATCATTTCCCCTGGCTGCGCCACGCCGCCGTTTCTGGGTCACTCTTCAGCCCTCCGAGAGGCCCGGCGTCCACGAGCGGAGCATGAAGAGAGGGAGAGAGAGAGAGCAGGGAAAGGTATTTATAGAAAAATGGGGCTTCGCTGTACCTTTTTCTTGCAAAGAACCATTTCCGAACTGGCTGTCCCACTTTTATGATCGTCATCCACTCAGCGAGGCTGGAGTGAGCCCTCCGTCTCCTTAGTTGTGTTCTCATCGCACGTTAGGACCGCCATCGTGACCTTTTTGGGGCTGTATGCAATTTCTCAAGCAGGCAGTGCAAGACAGCATTTTTTGGGGGGGGAGGTCCAGGTTGAGAGTTGTTGTGAGGGTGTGTGTCGGCGGGCACTCCTCGACTGCATCTGTCTCCCCCCCAGGCCGCGGGGGGCTGAAGGGTAAGGCTGGCCGGGACGTGCCCCGCCGCGAGCCGGGCAAGGATGAGGCGTTTCCTGAGCAGAAAGGGCCGCTTCTCCCTGCGCCAAAGCAAGTCTGGCACCCGAAGTGCTTCCAAGGATTTCCGTAAGTGTCAATTACGGGGCCCCGTCTTTGTTTTTTACATGATGTCGTGAACTTTTCTGTGAGGGGGGAAAACATCTATTTGTAATGGGATAAAGAGCAGAATGTTTCAAAAGATTTCTTATCCATATTGTAGCAGACTTGACACACCATCTTCTGTTGTGATTGAGATAGAATTAACCCAGATTCGTCTCAGACTATATCTAACGCTGATTATATTCCTTTGCACCTCTCGCTGACTTTTTTTGTTGTTACTTTTTCCAACATTGGTCTTCCTAATTGGGCTTCCTCACGTCGTCTTACTTTCTCCCGCCGCTGAACAGTTGTACAAAAGAGAATTGCTTCCTTGCCGCTGTTTTGATGGATGACTTGCATTCCAATTAGCGTGCTCGGTGTTATTTTTCCCTTTGCGATATCAATAGTATTCACATTTTGTGCACTGGCGTGATATTTTTTTCATTCTTAAATCAGCTCCTTGACTTAGGGAGGCAGTGTAGCATGACAATATAGTGTTTCAATGTATTTTTTATAACTGGAGATTATTTTCCCCTTTGGTTTAATTTTTTTCCAGCAACATTCCACTTGCCTAAGATCGGATTTAATTTGAAGATTGGGTACAGGACACAAAATTTGGAAGTCCTTTAGGAATTTAGCTGACACTGACTGGGGAAATTGTTATTGGAGTTTGTGTTGAAGAAACCTTCCCCGTTGTTGAGCAGAATGACTGTCTCCGACTAAAATAAAATTAAAAAAAATCCCCTCTCTTCAAATAGTCAGGTTTGATGTATCCAGATGTCATTTCAGCCTCTCAGGACTCCTCCCGGAAGCAGTAGAATGAGGTCAGTGACCGCCAGGGAATGGCCAGTAGAGGGCATCGCTGCGGTCCAAATAGCAACCGTCACTAATAACCTGCCTTTGCCAGCTTGTTTCGCTTTTATCTGAACCCGCTGCAGCTCCATCGTTGAGGCACGAGGTACACGAAGTCTAATTTCACACCTCACAGCCTGTTCGAGTGTGAATCAAGGGTGCATGATTGGTTTCGTTGTTTGAATGGCCTTTTTCTCAGCAGACAAAAATCAAACAACAAATAGCGGGGCAGGTGCAGGGAATGGGATTACTGTATACAAAACTGATGTCCTTAAAACTTTGTGAACTAGAAATCGGCTCAAGGCCAAAGACTAATGCATGTGTAGCTTTTTAAATGTTATGTTTTATGTGAAGAACACAAGTCACAGGTTGATTTTAACATGTCTTCGTTTTGTGTTTATCAGTTTTTGAGATCTTAACATGCACTAAAACTGGAGATTTATGACTTTTTGTGTCCGACTGTAATTTACAAATATCACCGCTAGGTAGCGCTACATTCGTGCTTTCATCCACTTTCTGGAAAAATGATTTTTTTAACTGGAACTGGGAGATTTAATCGTTTCAGTTTCAAAGTCAATGTTTTTTTTCTGACCCTTCTAAGCGACGACTGCTGAAAAAAAAATCACGGTCACTCATGCTGAATAATTCCAAAAACATAGCTAGGAATTGCAAAAACAGCTCGACAACTTGGAAACCTCCAAGTCACAAATATTTTTCACCCTAGCCTCACCGATACACCTCTGCACCGAAAAATATATAAATACAGTATACTGTATATACAGACATATATTCTGACTACAGCCATGTAGCAATTTTGATGATGTCATTTTTTTTCTGTGGAGATGGAGAAACTAGATTTTGTGTAAGGTTTCAATTTGAAGCTGATACTGCCCAGCCCTAACTAGAACAAGCTGTGTACAACTTCAAACTACAACCATGCATATCAACAAACCCAACTCTATATTTTACCTTCCAGTTCTTGGTCTTCCCGCTACTAATCAGAACTGGCCCGAGGCTTTTGGGTTCCGACTGGGTGGCACGGGGCCCAGCTACATCATGTCGGTGGTGGAGGGCAGCAGCGCCTTCCTGGCGGGCCTGCAACCCGGCGACCAGGTGGTGGACATCGAGGGCCAGGATGTGACTAACCTCAGCACCCCGGCACTGATCGCGCTTGCTCAGACCCTCAAAACGGTGCCGCCCAGTATTGGTGTGGTGTCACGAATTGAACAGGTACTATATGCTGAAATGCATCTTGCCGTTGCCCCGTTATTGTTCATTTATAATGTGAGACCTGTACTCCCTCTAGTTGTACAGCAAATAATCACTGCCTTGTCCCTCTGTATAGGTCAGTCCAAGTACAGTTCAGTTGTATTGAACTTAAATACACTTGTACTTAAGACTTCAGAAATGTTTGAGTTGTAAATGCGTATCACGGTCCAATTTCTATTGAAGTTTTATGTTCTGTATATTTTTATCGTTTTAGTGGTTTTAAAAAAATTCTATACAGTGGGTTCTTGACACAGGAGTGATCTGATATACGTCGGCGAACTTGATATTTGAGCACGCTATGGTGGCAGTGACAGAAAATGCTTCACAACATCCTGCACTTAGGCAGATAAAATTAGTTAATAATCCTGCAAAAAAAGAGGCTTCAAGCCTTGCAATGGTACTCTGTCATATATTCTTTATCGTCTGCGAAGAACGGCTAATGGTGTTTTTTTATTGAGGCTCGGCGTGAAACCCAGATGTCTCTATGCACAATATTATATGTCATTACAGCATGTTTTATGATGTAGAGTGATTTAAGTGATGTATAGTGAAGAAAACATTCTTCTTATTATTGTTGTTCTTGTTTTTTGTGTCAGGATGAAATGAATTAATCTCTTTTCCATTCATTTCAATCTGGAAGGGTTGTGACTTTACTCGCACTTCCCATTTTCTCTCCATCAGATCGACATCACTCCCAGCCCGGACGGCCGCTTCGGCTTCACCATCGTGGGCGACAGCCCCCTGATGGTGGAGGACTGCGTACCCAACGGCGCGGCCAGCCACAGCGGCCTCAAGGTCAGGGACTACGTCATGGAGGTCAACGGCATCCCGGTCAAGCATCATGAGACGGCGGCGGCCATGATCAAAGCGGCGCAGGGTCGTCCGCTGCGTCTGGGCGTGCTGAGTATGGCGCGCCGGCCCAAGCGCCTGAGCAGCAGCATGAGGGTGGTATCGCAGAGCGGGGACAGCGTCAGGGAGAGTCGAGCACACAAGGCCATGGAGTTCAACAAGAAGGTGAGTGGCATGCCTGCGTTCTGTAATTTGGCCCTTTGAGCATCCGCATAATCAAGTCAACTTTATTGATTTGAGCAGGTGTACAGAAGATGAACAGAAAATAGGGAGCACAATAAATGGAAGCATAAACAAATAAATTTTACAAATTATTTTACAATATAACATGTGGGAATCAAGAGTCTTGCTGTTTGCTGTACTTTAGCGTTAGTTTGACTCCACCTCATTTTCTGTCTATAAATCTTTTTTGGGGGACTCTGGAAAGTGATTTCAATTTTTAATTGTATTATTCGTAGTTTACATAATTAAAGTTAATCATTAAAACTAGAACTTGGGTTTTTGTGTTTTTTTGGACTTTTTAAAAATGTACAATAAATTGGTTTATTGTAATATTTTTAAATTGAAACTAGATTTTTTGGGGGGGGTTGATTTAAAAATGGTCAAAAAATATGATTTTTGTTTGAATAGAAAATTACATAAATAACGGGTATTCATTTGGCGTCTTTTAAGAGTTCCATTTGTTATTGTACGTCATTATAAATAAGGCAGTTAAAAAAAGAGGTTAAATTATTAGAGTATTATTTGAAAAAACTTTTACGTGGAGATTTTACTCAGCTTTTAATCAGCTGCATTTCAATTCAATTTTCTTTTTAAAATGTCATCCCTAGAATAGATTAAAAGAATAAGTCAAAAAAGAATACATCCCAAAATGTAGACAGTAAATTGACCGCACGCTAAACCAAAAAGCCCACGAAGATGAAAACTACCCCTTTGACTTTTGCAACGGTAATACTAATACTCAGTTTTGATTGACACAGGCGCGGGGGGATAATTTCAGCAACCAAACTGTTCAAATAAAGCTCTTTTTTTTCTTTCTTTCTTAACACAACCTCTCTGACAGCCGTCAATCAAAACTGAACGGCGGCTGTATCAATTGGATTGTCCCGTGAGCTCGTATTATTGATCGCCTCAGGGGTCGCGTGAGTGCTTCATGGTCATCTTTTGCCCCCCCCCCCCCCCCCCCCCCCCCCCAGGTGGAGGAAGTGCTGGGCGAGGATCCAGATGTGAAGGAGCAGCTGTTTGACGTGTTGAAGCAGTACGCCGCCGAGCGCCACGTCGAGAGTCTGGCCGAGGCCCTGCCGGACATCCTCATCACGGAGGAGCATCAGCAGCTCATTGCGAGTGTCAGGTAAGCTCCGTAGATTTTCCTGAAGAACGGGAAAACAATTCCTTTGCATTGCATTGCATTTCCGCCGTTTCAACCCCGATGGGAAACTCAAAACAAAACACACGACTACTCTGCTGAGGCTTGCAAGGTTTTGTCACTCATCCCCGATTCCTGCTCCTCTCACTCTGATGTTCTCCCTCTTTTTTTTTCCCTTGTCTCTCTCCATCTGCTGTGATGCATCCTTTCTTTGATACGTGAGTTCGTGCGAAGTGTGTGTGTGTGAGTGTGTAGCACATCGCTGGTTTCTTTTTATTCCTTCGTCTTGGCGGAAGCTGTCCGAGGCGCGCCAGCCAATTCGCGGGCTGGGCGGCTTTGCGATGAGCACACACACATTCCTGAAATTGAGCGAAACATGCAAGTGGCACTTTTGGCCGTACATGCGCGAGGTTCCGTAGCTTTGCTGGTCGTGTCCTGGAGGAAATTATGACTTGCTGTCTCAGGTGAGTTCTTGAGGGATCATTTGTCAGTGATGTCACTGTTCATTCTCGAGGATTCTGCTGGCTTTGTCATGAGCAATCCCTTGTTGTGATTCTAGTTTTGGTCAAAATAAGAACGCGGTTTCAACATCTCGTTTTTTTCCGGCACACTTTTAATGGCATATTCAATGGCCACAACATAAGGTTACACTGGAAAGGGAGCAGACAGACATTCAACCAAAAAATCTACCTTTCCAAAGTGATTTGATCTTGGGCATGTTTACAATTGTGTTTGCGATCGTGCAGTGTTGTGCATCTGCACTGCATCATTCCCGAAAGCTGTTTCCAATATTTTGTGCCTGAAATATAGACGCTGAACCTCATTATGTTGCAGTCAGGTTGACACCATTTCACACGACAACAGCAGTCACAAAATGCATATTGAATGAGAACAAACAACACCTTTTCTTTTGTATCTCATTCTATTGTGCGAGTGTGCCTAATGATTTGTCCAGCCAGTGTATGTCCTCTTTCGAAAAAGTGCCTGCGACAATGTTTTGTTGTTTTTTTTTTTGCACAGGCGTCCCATCTATTATGCATCAGCTAGATCCATAGAGGACCGCTATGGCTGCAGTGACAATTCCTGTATCTTGTTAAGTCTAACTTTAGCTGCTGTAACTTATAATTGCGTCTTGCTACTTCTCGCTCAGGTGCACTGTGACCTTGTGAGACTTTGATATGCAAAGTTATCCCTCCTCCTCTTCCCCGTGTAGCTGTGACATTGAGTCTTTTTAAGCTAATGCCGGGTTTGTTTTCTCCATGAAAGGCAGACGATATTAATGACACATTTGGAAGAAGAAGCAAGCAGCAGCACTGGCGGCATAGCGGAGTGATGTTGTTTTGGCGCTGAGAGTCTTGCAGAGTTTTGCCTCCAGGTTGCCTCGGGGTGCTTATTGGCATTAATGTGACAACAAAATGGCTCAGACATCTGGAGAGGAGAAGCGATGTTAACATAGTTGGCATGGTTTTTATGGCAGGGTGTTTATGGCAGCCATTAGCTTGGCTGCTTTCTCAGTGGCAGTCACGCCACTTTTGGACACTGTTCACTTCACTCAATTTATATGGACAAAATTGTTGTTAACCATCCTCATTTTTATGTTTTGTTTTTTCTTTACTGCGAAAAATACGACAACGGTATGGCAAAATTGGAGTCTTCAACAGCTTCTGCTCATGACAAAGATCATCTTGGCTTCCTCTGTACTCTTCATACATGCGTAGCTAAGTACAATACATACAGTAGGTTACAATGGCCATTAGTTAAATGAAGTCAAAATAACAACATTATGGCCTAATTTAACAAAACATTTTTAAACACTTCAATGTTTTGCCTGTATTTGATATCTTTTATTGTTGGAAGCATTAAGGGGGCCCAAATAAGTTATTTTATCTGTGATATTTACGTATATTTTTAATTGCTCGGCCAATTACCGGTAATTGGTTATCAGAAGTTGAGTCGGCCAAATATTGGAATCTGCATCAGCTTTATAAAAATCTATATCGGGCGGGCCCCACAGAAAATGACCTTCGCCGTGAATTTTCCAAATTGTCTCGGCAAGATGACAAATGAAGACTTTGGGGCGACCGAAGGGTTTGATTGAGGAGAGGTGTGTCAAAATGGTGCCTCTCTCACGCTGAGTCTGCCCCTCTCTCTTGCCTCGCCATCCCACCGGAGACGTTCTATTTATAAGCAGCCTACTTCTTTGAATACATTTTCATTTCGGATACAGTGACAGTTCTTAAACGGTTCTCGAATGGCACGGGTTAGCGAGCGCATGAAAGGCCCGCGCAGGAGATGTGATGATGAGAGAGACAATCCTGGAACGTCGAGCTTTTGTGGCTGTTGAGGGAAATTGTTGCGAAGGCGCTTGGGCTTCAACGATTTGAATTCATTCGAAATGTTCTGTGGGCTCAAATGTTGTGATGATAAGACAAAATCGGAATGGCATGATGCTTCAGGGAAATGTATGATTGCTACAATGATTATTCATCTCATACTGTATTTGGGCAACCTCGGTGGATATGAGTGAGGTAATAGAATCACATGATTTCTACCAGAAAGTCAGCAAAGAAAAGGTATTGTGGAAACTGTCCCTAAAAATGTAAAAAAAAAAACAGGATTTCAGTACTTATAGTAAAATCTCTCATTTTATTTTCTTTTTTTCCTCCTGATTTCAAACAAGTTTAGATTTCCCCTCCCCCTGAAATTTTGTTCCTCCCAGCATTAACCCTTAGATGCATATGTGGGTCAAAAATGACCCGGTGAGGTTTTTTTCTTGAAATATCTTCGGACTGAAAATGTATTATAATTTCATATTCCATGTATTCCTCAAAAAACATGTTTCTTATATAATGTCATTCACAATTTTAACTTACATTTTATACATTTTAAGAAATTTCAGTTTTTGTATTGCTACCCAAAGTTTCCATAAACTGTCCCTAAAAACAGGATTTGAGTCCTTATAGTAAAAATCTCTCATTTTCTTTTCTTTTTTTTTCCTCCTGATTTCAAACAAGTTTAGATTTCCCCTCCCCCTGAAATTTTGTTCCTCCCAGCATTAATAATCATTAACTTCTATCGAAAATACAAAACTTTTTTTCTCAAGTGATTGTAGCAGATTTGCTTCTAGCTAAAAAAAAAAAAAAAAAAAAAAAAGCTTTATGTTAGCTATCACGGTGTGCTGCTTTTTCTATAAATGACCGGGAATCGATTCAGGAGGTTGGAAAAAAAAAAAGCGACAACTCTGTACTTGTCAACTCTGAAGATATAAAGAAAATGCTTGGATGGCTGCCGAACATTTTTTCTTGTTGTAAATATTTCCATGTGCCAATAATTGTCTCTGGTTTCGTTTTTCAAAACATGAATGCCTTGTAGGGCTTTGCACACGCACACGCACACACACACACACACACACACACGCACACACACACACACACACACACACACACACACACACACGCTTCATCGGTCCACTGGGCCCTCCTCATTTCTTGTCACTTTTCCGTCCTCCTTTTCTCCCGACGGAAGAGACGCTTGCCACTTGTTCTCTTGTTGCCGTTGAATGATAGATGAGCCAGTCCATCAAGTGTGACTGCTGTGTGTGTGAGATGAAAATGAAGGAAGCGGGCGAAGATCTGCCGAAGCTGCTCAGGGAGGTTTCGCAGGTGAGGAGGGAAGCTTTTATGGCTTGGCTCCCTCCCTCGTTCTCCCCCTTCATTCGTCTGGCATCTTCCCGAACCTGCAGCGAGCACTTTTGAGAAGCCGGCACACTTTGTTTCTACTGCTTATCTTTTTCCGGGAGACTTCGTCTGCTCACGCTCGATGGACGACTCACCGGGCTTGAGGGTCCTTGAGGGCATTTGCATCGCTTAAACCGAACCGCGGCGCTTTTCCTCAAAGCCCAGAAGAGCCATGGGAAGAGAACGCAGTCTTGCCAGACATTTTCGGTATGTTCGTTTTTATTTATTTTTTTGCTTTGATGCCAGCACTTTTTTTGCACGCTTCTTTGTGCTGACTTGTGTGAGGGAGATGCTGAGGCGACGAGAACTTCTTTCCCCTCGGGTTTGCGCGACTTTCACTCGTCAGCATGGAAACACGACAAGAGCGTCAACAATCACAGTGGAGATCAATCAAATATTTCTTATTCAAGCAGCTTTTCGAATCGCTTGATTTTATATTCTCGGCAGTGCAGTTGTACTTTTGTAGCAATTGAAACAGTAAGAATCAGTTTTATTTCCCATCCCTGTCTCTTTTCAAGCACAAAAAACAGGTGATTTGATGTAGAAGAGTAGCATCACAAACATATCCGTGAGCGTGAGCCTGTGCCAGATGAGTTCCTGGACTGCTTGCCAGCCAATCACAGCAAATTAACAAAGGCATTTTTTTCCTCCACTATAGCAATTCAGTAAAAGTGCTCAGATCAAAACGTTCAATTAACCCTTTGAGGGACAGCAGTTACTACAGTGGACAGCTTCTCACGTTATCAGGTTACAAGGTGTGTGAAAGGGTCAAAAGAGTGGCACGTTTTCAGAATTGATTTCAGATCTCTTGACTTATTACAGTGGCGTGCGGTCAGGTTCATGATTGGTGAGGCACTGACTCTTTTGGCGTCACATTTACAAATATATAAAGCACAAACGGTGGCTTATTCAATTAGCTAAACATTATATTTGCGACATTCAGATATACGGCAAGCAGCACGAGCCAGTTGCATGTATCAACCCAGTTTGTGATGATTGCGCAATGCAATGCGCATTCAGAGATGAGGCTCCGCCTCACCTGCCTCCCCTGACCGCACGTCCCTGACTTATTTTTATACTGGTGAATTTTTTGGGTAAAATTCAAGAACAATACATAGTGCCGAAAATCACCGCCGAAACAATTACTTCCATGTTCATCCGAGTCATATCAACACAAATGTGGGCTCGGGGTGTGCGTCTCTCCACAAAGGTCAATTCGACACAGTTTTTGATAGGTGGTGTGCAAAATGATTCAAGGACGATTGGTACAGTTCACTTTGAGCGGGTATGACGCAATGGCTTTTTTCGTTGTCATTTTACACACACTCGAATGAACTTGTGAGGACCGTAAACGTCCCATTTCCTTCGAACAAACTGCACAACTCGCCAATAAAAGACGATTTAATATATATCTCCATACATTTCAAAGTGGAATAATTCGGTTCGACGCACTCCCATCTTTTAAATCCCCCAAATGATTTTCTGTTTCAAACCGGTTTTGGTTCCGCCCCCAATAATATGTAAACCCACCTAGGATTAGACCATTTGGCTGCTTAAGCCAATCTAAAAGCAGAAAAATGTCCTGTTTGACTTATTAAAATATTTTGATATTTCTAATGAGACCAATAAAATGTTTTCAAAAGCAATTGGTGCGGAAAACACATTTTTAAGAAACAATGGGAGAATAGATGACAAAAAGGCCAAATTCTGAAGTGAGATTAGTGTTCATCATAATGTGTCCATAAGTGACTTATGGACAAGCTTATCCGTCAAGCCATCCGTATTCTTGATGGAGCTCCTCTCGTCCTGCTTCCAATTGAGGTTCTCCCGAATGCAACTTCAACAGCAAACTTTTGGCCTCAGAATGTCTCGACGAGGATTACTTCCATCAAGTCGCCTTTTGCTGTCAGAACACAATAGTCGCCCTCATTCTGTTGCGTTTCGCCGGTGACGCATGGTTGTTGGCAAAAGTTGGGTGGCCTACATCAGGCGGGAAGCGCAAGCGTGTCCCCGTTGCTTCTGTGTTCCTTGACCTGGCCCAGAAAGAGCTCCCACTCCATATTCTTTTCGAATCTCTCCGCAGGCTTTTGCCAAATGTATGTCAGCAACGTTTTATGAACATTTAGGATATTAATGAGCGACTTGTCTGGAAGTAGTTTTATTTTTTTCCCCCTGGGGAAGCCTGGCCCATTAAAGTCTGTATGCTGCATAAAAAGCAAATCGGATCAATCCCATCTCGTAAAATAAATGTAGACATCGTTCATTTCCCAACATTTGAGATTGTTCGAGATACGCCTGCATTAAGATGGGGGGGGAGTCATTTTTCGTGATAACAATGATTTGTATAATTGCGATTGATTATTTTTGCAACCTGAGCGTTCGGATGAACAACTTCAGCGATATGCTGAACAAACAGTATCGTCCAAGTTGCGTTTATATTTGAGCATTCTCTGGTACAGATACTTGCCCATCCCATTACGTATCGCAGTTGTAACCAAATATTGTTCAAAAATATGAAATCCAAACTTTTATTGAACAGGGCACAAGTTTCAGCACACAAAAATGGTATCGATGTCATTGTATCGGACCATTAAAAAAAATTATGGTCCGAAACCTTTGAAAACCAAAGTGCGGCAGGTGTTTTTTTTCGGTGTTGTTTTTTTATTGTGCTCAAATCCTGTGGATGCTCTGCCGGAGTGGGCCGTTTTGGAACACGCAAAGGACCCCTGGAGACTTTAGATGAAGGCTACGATGTGGGGAGGAGGACGAAAGGCGCTGATGATGATGATGATGATGATGAGGAGGAGGGGCAGGGAGAAGGGATGTGGGAGATTCACAAAATAACCAAGGGCCAAATTAGAGTATGTACGGACAATTTGCATGCGCGAGTCTGTTTGTTTGGCCGTAGACAACAGAGAAGTTTTCACGACTGACTTTGTATTCTCCTGTCAAATTTCCCGCATTTCTAGGTCACTCCTGCGATTTTGTTTTCCTGCTCTCACAGCTAATTGGCATCGTACGTACCACAGTGAGATCTTGTGAAGCCGAATATGTCAGGCTCGGTGGGCTCTTGTTGATGAGACACAAAAAAAAGAAGGCGCTGCTTGTCATTTGCATGAGAGGCGCTAGATTCAAAGCGAGAGCTCTGTCGTGCTTCTCGTGATGGCTCTTGAACGCGCACTAACACACAAAACAACGGCTGGAAATTGTTGTGAGTGGAAGTCTTTAATGTTATCGCTTTGTGCCTCAGGGTGTTTTTATCCCCCATTTTTTGCTTTTTGATATACATGTTTCTGAGGAAATGCACCAGAAGTTGGTTATGGGTGTGAATGGGGAGTGGAGCGTTGACTCACAAATGCTTTTTTTTCCTTTATTTTTTATTTATTTTTTTTTTGCGCGAGTGAACATGAAACGCCCCTTACACTTGCTGCAGCAAGTGCATGAACCAAAACTGTCTTTTTACTGCTTGCTGAGAAGACATTTTTGAACCAGTTAAGTGGATAATACCCATGGACACAAAAAAAAAAATACATTTTTAAAGTTTGTCTTTGTCCTTTAGTCCGTACCTGGCGCTTATTTCATCCAGCGCGTTTCTGACTGAAAAGTTCACCTTGAGAGTTTCTCCCGCTTGTCCTCTACAATGTTGGCCAGGATCTTCATTCCCAAGAAGCACCGGGAGCGTTTCGACGAGGTGGTTTCCCAGAGCTTGATGAGCCGTCTCAAGGGGCGGAGCTTCAGCGACCCGACCCGGAGCCACCTGCGCCGCAGCCGCAGCGAAGATCACCCCGAACACTTAGTGGTCTCCACGCGCGCCAGTTCTGTGCCACGCACACACGCGGAGGAAAACTGCGCTCCCCCGCCCCGCGGCATGCGCAAGACCACGTCTCTGGTAGCTGGACACTCCAGCACCTCCACAACCAACTGCAGGTCAGTGTTGTAAATAAACATACATGACTCCATCACTCTACTTGACATCAGTAGATTCTTCTGGTATGCGTGTTTTATGTTTTGATCCATCCTTATGCTTACATTTTTCAGTTTGGGTTTAAAGCAGGGGTGTCAAACTCATTTTTGTCAGGGGCCACTTTGGAGTTACATCTTCCCTCGGAGGGCCGTTGAGACCGTGAAACCAAAGCAATGTTTATTCATTACATCGTATTTTTACTTGTACACAAAAAAATGATGGCTCACTCGTGTTGAAATCAGTCCAGTATTTGTTCAATTATTGGTCAAGTGAGGATAAAAAGGGTAATAAAATGATTGCCTAGTGTCACCGTTATTTATTACGTTTGACAATTTGAGATTTCAGTACAGATTTAAGCTAGGATCATGGTAGTTGACACAGATGATTTACTTTTGCGGGCCACATAAAATGATGTCGCGGGCCAGATCTGGCCCCCGGGCTTTGACTTTGACACCAGTGGTTTAAAGCCTGTTGACTTTTTGAAATTTGTGTTTTGAAATATCAATTTTTCATCTCCCTACCCACTATTAGACTTTTAATAGTTGGCTTTACAAATACAGTGTATGCATCAAACTTGAACAACAGTGTATGGACAGTAATGATGGACATGTTCTCCTCTATTTCCCACCCTCGCTCTTTTTGAAAGACAATTAGGCTCTTGTATAATACAATATAACATACAGAGTGTGTGTACGACTTCAGCATGCCTTTTGCACATTTCGGCACAACACTGACACTTTATAAGTTACATGTGACCTGTCCGAGATCCAATAAGTGCAGAACTGTGTCATTCAAAACTGAGCCATCCTGTAATGCTGTGTAATCTTTTGCAATAAATCAGATGTACGTAATATTGCGGCCCATGTGGGCAAGATTTTAGGTCAGTATTTCCTGTCACCGGACATGATTTCTAGATGATCAGGAGGGACTATACTGAATATTGCACGTTCCTCTTTGAATACATAACGGCTGCATCTTTGTGTCCATTATGATAATTGCAAATGGCCATCAATCCTCAGAGCCTTGCCCATTTCCTTTTTTTAGGACTGTGAGAGTGTGCAGAGGCAACATGAGCTTTGGCTTCACTCTCAGGGGTCACGCGCCTGTGTGGATCGACTCGGTCATCCCCGGTAAATCCAACATCCAATCATACGCTTGTTTCCAAATGCTTTAGTGAGCAAACGTACTCTTGCTTTGACTTGTTTTGCTGTGCAGGGGGCGCAGCAGACAAGGCGGGTCTAAAACCAGGAGACCGCATCCTGTTTCTCAACGGACTTGATATGAGGTCAATACAATCAAATTTGTTTCTGCGTTGACAAGATTCTATTGTTGGTTTCAGCACAAACTTCATGAAAGTAGCTCCTTCCAGGATTATTATCACTGAAATATATATATATATATATATATATATATATATTCAAAACAGAATGAGGCCAGACGAATAAACAGGCTGTTCACAACACAACCTGCGAAAGTGTACGCTCAGTGGCAGGGTCCTAACAACAGAGCTGACCCACCAAGACTGGAAACTGAAAGGTACTGGAAAGGCATATGGGAGAAGGAGGTTGCACATAACAGCAGTGCACAATGGCTGGTGACCCTGAGAGAGGAGCACAGCAACCTCCCTGAACAGAACCCAGTTACCATAACAGTGGCAGACATACAGGAAAGAGTCTCAGATATGAAGAACTGGACAGCACCTGGCCCGGACATGGTCCACACCTACTGGCCAAAGAAACTCACAGCACTCCATGAGCGCCTAGCAGTACAAATGAACCAGCTGCTGAGGGATGGGACTCACCCAGAATGGCTAACCGAAGGGCGAACGATCCTGATCATGAAGGATCCCTCGAAGGGTGCAGCCCCATCCAACTATCGGCCAATAACCTGTCTCTCCACAACATGGAAGCTCATGTCAGGCATCATTGCGGCTAAGATAAGTGGACACATGGATCAATACATGAACGAAGCACAGAAGGGCATTGGTAGAGATACCAGAGGAGCCAAACATCAGCTCCTGGTTGACAGAACAGTCTCACAAGACTGCAGGTCCCGACGTACCAACCTGTGCACAGCTTGGATTGATTACAAGAAAGCCTATGACTCGATGCCACATACATGGATCACTGAATGCTTGGAGTTGTATAAGGTGAACAGGACCCTACGAGCCTTCGTTGCGAACTCGATGAGGATGTGGAAAACCACACTTGAAGCCAATGGCAAGCCACTTACCCAAGTGTCCATCAAATGTGGCATATACCAAGGTGATGCACTCTCCCCACTGCTGTTCTGCTTAGGACTGAACCCCCTAAGCCAAGTAATCACCAAGACAGGCTATGGATACCGCCTCAGAAATGGAGCTACAATCAGTCACCTCCTCTACATGGATGACATAAAGCTGTATGCTAAGAGCGAAAGGGACATAGATTCCCTGATCCACACAACCAGGATCTACAGCAGCGACATCGGGATGTCATTCGGGCTTGAGAAATGTAGTCGGATGGTGACTAAGAGAGGAAAGGTAGTCCGCACTGAAGGGGTCTCACTCCCTGAAGGAACAATAGCAGACATTGAGGACAGCTACAAGTACCTTGGTATACCACAAGCCAATGGCAACCTCGAACTGGCAACAAGGAAAGCGGCTACGGCCAAATACCTCCAGCGAGTGAGGCAAGTCCTAAGAAGCCAGCTCAATGGCAAGAATAAGACCCGGGCAATAAACAGCTATGCCCTGCCAGTGATCAGATACCCTGCAGGAATAATAAGGTGGCCAAAGGAAGAGATTCAGACCACGGACGTTAAGACCCGAAAGCTGCTAACCATGCATGGAGGGTTCCACCCCAAATCCAGCACCCTGAGACTGTACGCAAGCCGAAAGGAAGGAGGCCGGGGACTAGTGAGTGTGAGAGCCACTGTCCAGGATGAAACATCCAAGCTCCATGAATACATCAAGGAGAAGGCTCCAACGAATGACGTACTCAGAGAATGTCTCAGACAATGGGGAACAGAAGATGAGGCGCTGGAAGAGGGACCATCGTGGGAGGACAAGCCCCTACACGGGATGTACCACCGGACCATAACTGAAGTGGCTGATCTCAAGTGGCTAGAGAGGGCTGGCCTGAAGGACAGCACAGAGGCACTCATCCTGGCTGCTCAGGAGCAGGCCTTGAGCACCAGAGCCATCGAGGCCCAGATATACCACACCAGACAAGACCCAAGGTGTAGGTTGTGCAAAGAGGCACCTGAGACGATCCAACACATAACTGCAGGGTGTAAGATGTTGGCAGGGAAAGCCTACATGGAACGCCATAACCAGGTGGCTGGCATAGTCTACCGAAACATCTGTGCGGAGTATGGACTGGAAACCCCAAGGTCAAAATGGGAAACACCTCCGAAGGTGGTGGAGAATGACAGAGCGAAGATCCTGTGGGACTTCCAGATCCAGACTGACAAGATGGTAATGGCGAACCAACCAGATATCGTGATCATAGATAAATGGCAGAGGAAAGCCGTTGTAGTGGATGTAGCGGTCCCAAGTGATGGAAACATCAGGAAGAAGGAACATGAGAAACTCGAGAAATACCAAGAGCTCAGAGAGGAGCTGGAGAGAGCCTGGAAGGTAAAGGTGACATTCGTGCCTGTGGTGGTCGGAGCACTTGGGATAGTGACCCCCAAACTAGATGAGTGGTTGCAACAGATCCCGGGAACAACATCGGACATCTCAGTCCAGAAATGTGCAGTGCGGGGAACAGCAAGGATACTGCGCAGAACCCTCAAGCTTCCTGGCCTCTGGTAGAGGACCCGAGCTGAATGAGGGACGGACACCACCCGAGGGGTGAGATGAGTTTTTTTTTTTTTTTTTTATGGGCGATGCCATCGACCATTCGTATTATCCACTTATGAGTTCGTTGCTGTTATCATTCACGGACACTTTCACTTTTGAGGCTAAGCCGCCGTCGCCCTTCACACATCATAATGTGTGTGGCCTTAGGACCTCTTCCCACGAGAAGGTGGTGTCCATGCTGCAGGGAAGCGGTGCCATGCCCACGCTGGTAGTGGAGGATGGCCCGCCCTCGTTCGCCATGTCGGAGCAGGATCCGGCGGGGGGCGGCAATCCCGTGGAGCGCGCTCGCTCCCCCGTGCTCAGCTCCCTGCAGTGGGTGGCCGAGATCTTGCCACCCAGTATCCGAGTCCACGGCCGCACCTTCGGCCAGCAGCTGGAGCACCTGCTGACCGTCCAGGAGAAGTACACCATCTGCAAGGCTCTGGAGAACTTCTTCCAGCACAGGTGGGCAAATAGAAGCCAAAAAAGTGTATGTCTGTGTGGGAATGAATTCCAAAATGTGGTGTTTCCATGGCGACAGGAATGTTGACACACTGATCGTGGACGTGTTCCCGGTGCTGGATACACCAGCCAAGCAGGTCATCTGGCAATTTGTTTACCAGTTGCTGACGTATGAAGAACAAGAACACTGCCAGAACAAAATCTCGCGCTTTCTTGGATTCAAGGCACCAGGTGGGAAAACAACTTCTTCTGCTTTTACGTCATTGGATTTTTCTTTTCTGTCTTCTGATTGGTCGGAGGGAGCAGACCTGTTTACCTTGCTGTTGTATGCTGTTATATTGCGCTTTTGTTTAGTATTGTCATTGCGAAGTGCTGGTGGTGCTATGAAAAGGTGTATCCCCCACCAACGGTGCAGTTACTCAATACAAGGCCCGCCACTGGTTTTTGTGTGTGTGTGTGTGTGTGTGTTCCAGTTACACCACCACCACCACCTCCTCCTCCTCCTCCAGAGGCCGAGGTTGCCCCTGAGCCCCATCGCCGCAGCAGCTCCATGAGGGTGACGGGCACCACGTACAGGAGCAGTGTGAGGGGGCGGAGCTCTGATGACCTGCTCATTGGCACACACTTGAGCATGGGTACAGAATCTGACTCGCTCCCCCCCTCTCTTTTTATCATTTTTACTGTATCCACATGCCCAGCATGTCTAGAAATGCTCATTTTTATCAGAATATGTGGTCGTGGGTACACCTGCACATTGTAATGAGACGTGGCTGGATTGTTCAAGGCAACCGTGTTTATTTTTTCTAACTAGGCAATTAAACAAGGGCATACTCTCTCTCTCGCATCTTGTGGGGGTGTAGTTGAGGCCATGAAACTGTCTCCACCAGATAAATATTTCATTTGATATCATATCAAGTGATGCAGCTGTACTTAGTGTAATTGCCTGTTTCGTTTTTTTTTCATTTAAACGTCTTCTTGAGAAAACTATATTTGCATGTAATATAGGCCCAGCGATGTAAGCAAATCTCAGTTGTCATTATGGATTACTAGCGATAGCCAAATTCATCAACTATATAACACACAAATGTTTCCCAGTTGTCGGAACAATTGTACCGTTGGGTTTAGCTCATTGTAATGCCTGGATCACTTTAGGCTTCCGTGCAGACTCGCTACTGGAGGCAGGAATGAGGTTGGCTCCAGGAGAAAGACAGTCAGGGGATGGAACCTCTCTCCCAGAGACTCCCAACAACCTCACAAATGTACGTGTGCCCGATTCCTCTCAAGTCAAATTTGTGCAACAATTTACTGTCTCAATATGTCTTTTCCATTTCCACCACACAAGCTATCAGCCGTGTACGCCGAACTGGAGAACATGTACGCGGCCAAGAGATCCAAATCCCTGAAGACACGCCCTCCTCCCACCCCCGAGACTTTTGTGGATCTGGACCCTCCCACCCGCACAGGTTCGCCTACAACACGTGCATATCAGATGCCATACATGCCATGCATGTTATTGTCTTTCTCAAGATGGGATCAGATCGAGTGGATAGATGGAATGATGAAAAAGTGCTGCAGTGCAACAATACTAAATCCCCAAGCAGCTAACCTATTTCCCAATCTTATGAATATACTTGAATTTTCGATCATTATGTTTTATTACATCAAACCCACAGCAAGGTAGGCCTTGGAAAGTTTTGTTGTCAAAGTAGCGCACTTGAGCTTTAGGATTTGGTGATGGTGGAAGTGGAACTGGGAAACACACGGGAGGCCCAATTCCTCAAAACAGTACAATTTGGATTGGATGCTGCTGGATACAGTATCAGTATGGTGGAACTAGGAACCCTTTTTTCCAAACTGCTCAATGAACAGTCTCATGCAAATATAAGTGGTGCAAAATGGATTCCTTCCACTGGTTTCCTTTACTTACTGTTTCACATTCTGTGTCTCTGTTGAATTATCAGCGAGTTAAATCGTGTTATTATTTACACACCTCGGTCTCGGAATTTGGATTGGTCTGTCGAGGTAAAGAAGGAGCTGAGCCAAAGGGCGACGCTCTCAGTTTGCCGGTCAATCTAGGTTCCAACCCTCATCTATGGTCACGAGCTATGGGGCGTGACCGAAAGAACAAGATCAGTTCTCTCCGCAGGGTGTCCGGGCTCTCCCTTAGAGATAAGGTGAGAAACTCGGTCATCCGGGAGGGGCTCACAGTTGAGCCGCTTCTCCTCCACATCGAGCGGAGATAGATGAGGTGGCTCGGGCATCTGATTAGGATGCCTTTTGAACGCCTCTCTGGTGAGGTGCTCCAGGCATGTCCCACTGCCAGGAGGCCCAGGGGACGACCCAGGAGAGACTATGTCACCCAGCTGGCCTGGGAACGCCTCGGGATCTCCCGGGAAGAGCTGGAAGAAGTGGCTGCGGAGAGGGAAGTCTGGGCTTCCCTGCTAAAGCTGCTGCCCCCGCAACCCGACCCCAGATAAGTGGTAGAAGATGGATGGATTTACACACCACTATCCATATCCCGCTTTGAAAAGAAGAGCCTTGTCAGGATTTTATGTTCCAAATAATACATGGGAAACATGTCAAAGCCTCCTCCGTTCAATTACATTTGCTCATACTCACTCTCTCTAAGACGTATTTTACGGTGTGAAATCTTAACACACGTATGTCTTCCTTGTTGTAGGTAGTCGTAAAGCCCTCCCGTCTGCGATAACCTGGCCAGAGCCTCTTCCGAGCCCCCCCACTTCCCAATTCTACCCCTCAGGCCCGACGAGCCAGAACAGCGGGGAGTCCAACCCCTACGTTAGCCTGGACAGCCCGCCGCCCTCGCCGCCGGAGCTCATCGACTTTCCCTCGAGTCCGCCGCCGCACCGAAGCAGCAAACGCCGCTATACTTTCTCAAAGCCACCGCGGTCTGACGACACCGACCGCTTTCTGGACGCGTTGAGTGAGCAGCTGGGCCAGCGAGTGGCAATCGTTGATGATTTTCTCACTCCCGAAAACGACTATGAAGAGGTATTTATACGCAGCGTTCCTCCAGCCATATTGCATCTTTCTTCAGCCATCATTTTTATTCAGTGTTTTCTTTCATATTTTATGTTTACACGTGTTTTAAGCATGTGGGAGGGGTCAACCGGTATACTGTATCATCTCCATATTGCAGAGTTTTCACCTATGTGGAACAATAAACAGTGGTTCAGTTCTTTTTTTAAGTTTATTGCAATTTTAGTGCACAGATTACGTTAGTTTAGTCCTTTATACAACCAGTGTGTGTATAAAGTTACAATAAAAGCTGTTTTAGTCTTGGAGTCAGCCGTTCATGCGCTCGAATGTGCCGCGTGAGTGCATCACTATACACAAATGTACTGACCATTGCTTTAAAAGTGGCTGTGGATCTTCTCGCAGCCCAAACTGATCATGCAATGGGCAGAGAAACTCATTGTGGGGGAGGTTACTAAATTAATGGAATGTCACAAGGGCTCGCTAGCAGAAACCATTTCAGAAATAGGCAAATAAGCGATTCTCTTGCTTGTTTAATTTCACACTTGATGGGTGGCCAAGCACTCCAGAGACTTAACAATTAGAATCAAAGCAATTTTGAAGTTTATTTTCAATGTTCTCTCCTTTAAATGGCAGGAGGTTGTACAGATAGCGTTCCCGGATGATGATGATGAGGATGGGGAGGAGGAAGATAACGATGAAGACTTGGGAGTGGACGAAGAAGAAAACGGCGGATTTGTGGGTCCCGAGCTGAGCAGTCCCAGCGACATCCAAAGCAGCAGCGGGGACGATAATGTGTCCTCCCTCACTTATTCCTCCTCTTCTGACCACATCCCTCCGCCCCCCATGACGCCTCCTCCACCTCCGCCCGTTCAGTTCAACGACACGCCGGCTCCTCCGGCTGCACCTGCGCCGTCTCAACCTGCACCACACCAACAACAGCAACAGCAGCAGCCGAGTTACACCCCTGAACACTCACCAAGAGCTTACGTGTCCATCCGTCGGAAATCCGGCCCGCCTCCCCCACCCCCGCCCCGCAATAACCCGCCACCAAAACGACACTCCTTGCACAAAGTGCTGCCCTCAAAAGAGGAGCTGCAGGTCCAGGCTGCCATACAAGAGCTAAAGGCCTATCAAGAGCAGCAGTCGTGCGAGGAGCAACAAGCGTATCGAGAGAGGCAAGCGTATGAAGAGCTGAAGGCCTTTGAGAAACAACAGGCCTTTCAGGAGCGCCATGCGTATCAGGAGCAAATCTTCAAGGAGAGACAAGCCTATGAGGAGCAGAAGGCGTTGGAAGAACTGAAAGCATTTGAGGAGCAAATATTGCAGGAGCAACAAGCCTTCCAGGAGCAAAAAGCTTTCGAGGACCAAGTCATGAAACGCATCTACCAGAGCCACCAATCAATGCCTGCCCAGCCCACCCAGCACAACATCCACTCGCCATTACCACTCCAGCAACTACACCAGTCTTTACCTCCGCTACCTGCACCAGAATCCGCCAACCATCACTCTCGACATCCTCTTTATATGATGCGGCAAGCGCCGCAGCACCAGGCCCACCCGGGGCACCTCCACCGACGCCTGTCCCGGTCAGCCCCGCCTCCTCATCATCCACCTCCTCTACCAACGGCCAACCCGAGTCAGCAATATCCCGAGGGTGTTTGCCAAAGCCACCAAAGCCTCAGGACCCAGCCCCACCACTCCTCAGCCGAGATGCTCCACCAGTTGCAACAAGCGCAGATCCACCCGCCGCCGGCGGAGATGTTGCAGCAAATGCAACAACCCAGCAGCCACTACTCGTCTGCGGAAATCTTCCACCACCAGCCCAAGATCCATCACTCCCCGACGGAACTCCTCCATCAAGCTCACCAGAGGATGCAGAGGCAGCCTCACCACTCCTCCACGGAACTTCTCCATCAAGCCCACCAAATGCACCGGGGGCAGCCCCACCACGTGTCCAACGAGCCGCCCCACCAGATACACCAAACCCAACCCCACCATTCCTCCATGGAGCTACTCCACCAGTCCCATCTGATGCACCAAGGCAAGCCCCATCATCACTCCTCCACGGAGCTCCTGCATCAAGTCCAGAAAGAGCCTTCCCCCCAACCGCTTCAGATGAACCGGGAGAGCCACTCGCATCAGAGCCAACGGAGTCTTAAAAGCCACCATCAGACCCAAGGATCACCACAAGGCCAGACGGTCCACCAAACGCATCAGCCCCAGCCCGTCAAGCCACACCCCCAGAGGCCCCATTCAATTCAGCAGACTCACCAGCACTCCAGCAGCCCTCACATCCACCACATCCACCACATGACCCCGCAACCTCTGCCGCAGGACTACCAGCACCAGATTCACGTAATCCATCCACCCCAGCAACCCCACAGGTCCCACCAATCCCTATCGACATTCCAGCCACTCCAGCCCACACTCTCCACGTTTCAGCCCCTCCCCCAGCATAGCCAAACCCAGTCGGCTCCCCAAACGACCCGTCCTCATTCCCAACCGTCCCACCACCTGATGCAGTCCCAACACCAGCTCCAAAGCCAGTCCCAGGTCAAACAGGCGCAGAGCCAAACTCAACCCCAGTCGCTCCCCCACTCTCTATCTGACCCCACCGAGCACCTGGAGCCTCACCCACCACCGCCACCCCCTCTGCCTCCGCCGTGTTCCCCTCCACCCTTACCCAGGCCTACCCTCTCCAGAATGGACTCCCATCACATGAGTGTCAAGAGGCTGCGCTGGGAGCAGGTGGAGAACTCTGAAGGCACCATCTGGGGCCAGGTGAACGTTGGGATGGTTACACGTGGGGTGTGTAAGGCTACATTTTAGAATTAATCAATTGAAAATGTATGCCGTCTACTGCCTTGGCCCAGTGCTTGGGAATCTCTTGAGTTTACATCCCAATAAGTGCAGCAGTTCTGTGAAATTCCATAAGATGGCAGTGCATCTTCCTTCACCCTATTAATTAAGCCTCTTCTCCATTGGACCGGTTCCACACCATAACGGTTTTGCTGAGCTCTGAGTGGTCGCTTTTTCATTACACTTTTATTGGTTTTGGTATGTGTTAGGGAAAAAATATTAAATTGACCATGTTTGGATAGACACGTTTCCACCTGACAATGATGCTATGTTTACGGGTTTTTTTTTTACACTTGATCTGGAAATTAGGAATAACTAATCCATTGAAATTGCTTTAACAGTAGGGTCCACTGTAACTATAGTTCATATTAACTCTGGAATTGTAACATTGCAACCCTTGTCATATGTCTTGATAGTTGGGTGCAAATTCTGACCATGAGAAACTACATGACATGGTGAAGTATTTGGACCTGGAGATGCACTTTGGAACACAGAAAGGTTCTCGTAAGTTTATTTGCCGGCTTCACTTATGACATACCTACTGTTTATTTATTGTTACATATTTAAAAAAAATAATGTTTTATATGTTTTGTTTCAACTTACAATCATATTTTTAGTGCTTGCACCACTGCCGCTACCACAACTGGAAACATTTAAGAAAAAAGATGTCATTGAAATTCTGTCCCACAAGAAGGCCTACAATGCATGTAAGTGTGGAATTGTGCACTGTGTACTCACAACTGCGTTCAAATGAATTGAACAGCTAATGTTGTCTGTAGGGGAATGTTAACGATGCTCCCCTTACCCCTCCCTTCTGTCTCCAGCCATCCTGATAGCCCACCTAAAGCTGTCCCCGGGAGAGCTGCGTCAGGTACTGATGAGCATGAGCTCCGACAGGCTGGAGCCGTCGCACATTAAGCAGCTGCTGCTATACGCCCCCGACGCGGAGGAGGTAAAAAAGTATCAAGAGTACAAGGGAGACCCCAGCAAACTCAGCGAACAGGACCAGTTTGTACTGCAGGTACCTTAAACTGCGGATCAGTCGTGTGTCTTTTTGGATTGATACTACCGCTCATACGACTTTCATGTTGTCAGGGTACAGTAGATTACATTTTTAAAACTCAATCTTTTGTCACCAGCGCAAGTCTGGTGTGAGGCGCGGTCCAAATCTGTGCAGGAGCAAAGGGGAGACATTGTTTTGGTATATTAGCAGACGTGTCTATTTTATCGCAGTTTTAAAATGTGCGTTTTGTGCAGTTGTGGGTGTGAACACTGCCGGCCTGAATCGAAGCGGCTCCATTCATTCACTTTACATCAGACCATTTCATCGATGGTATTTTCTCATTGCAAATTAGACACACCGCAGAACCTGTTCCCTCCACAAAGGCGAATCCTTCGGTCCATTCGTCCTGAAGTGTACCATACTCGTCATCTTTTCTTTCTTTTCGCCATTTTATTCGTCGAAGGATTAGCTTTAGGCTAATGACAGCGGGCTGATTCAAAAGGGGGCGTTAACCCGTTGCAACAGCAACGGCCAACGTAGGCCAGTATCATCCAATTAAAACTGCCCCTGCCAACTGCAGGACACCACCAGTGAAAAAAGTCAATGGATGTATTAAACAAGATACAATATTTAGTTTTATCTGCGAGACAGATGTAATTATCAAAAGAGCCATATATGGCTCGTGAGCCATTGGTTTCCGACCCCTGAATTAGTCCCATGAATTTATTTTTCATAGTCGGAGAGAAGCTTGAGGTTTGCACAAGTTCCTGTAACTTCTTACCTTTTCGAACGAATGAATAACAGAGTCCTCCGCAATTCATTTTTGACACCATTCTTGGCGTACATAAGCATTAGGAGCATGCATATTCATGAACTGCCTTCTGAATGTTTGCGGTTTTGTTTAAAAAAAAAAAAATCAGATGCTGTCAGTGCCTGAGTACAAGAGCCGTCTGGAGAGCCTCCTCTTCAAGTGCTCGCTGCAGGAGAAGACGGAAGAGCTGAGGGGAGCCTACGAATGCATTAGCAGGGCCTCCTCGGAGCTGAGGAGCAGCAAGAAGCTTGCAAAGATTTTAGAGGTACAGTCATAGTCAGAAAGGTTAAAGGAATGAGTCCTGCAAATGCCAAACTATTTTCTTTGTTTAAAAAAATCCTGTTAAATTAACTTTAAAATCCAAGTTACAAATTAAGAATGTATTCTTGTGTAATCCTTTTTTTGTTTTGTTTTGTTTCAACTTTTTTTTCTCATTACATTTGTTTTTTACTTTACTCTAACTTTATTCTAAAAAGGCCTAAAATTATTCTTATTAAATGACGACTTCTTAGCCTAACAGGAAAAACTTTTTTTCTGGAGAATTTATATATGCTGCATTTGCAAAGATAACGAAGGTTGCAGTCAGTAAGGCTGTCTCAAAATATACTACCGTTCTACTAACTTTGTGTATTCGGAACTGCTTCTTTCTCTAGTTTGTGTTGGCCATGGGGAACTACCTGAATAACAGCCAGCCTAAAACCAACAAGACAACTGGCTTCAAGATCAATTTCCTGACCGAGGTACACCAACTAACCAACAGAAACTACAAAATGTTTATTTTTTTCGGGGGGAATGGTACTGTAACTTTCAAAACTGCGAAGAGACGATGCCAAAAACTGGCTACTGTGCACCGCAAAACTTCAAGATAGCAAAGTGCTTAGTGGATTCCTTACATGTTAGGTTTAGCAGTCAAACCTTTGATTTGGAGCTCCTTTTTGAGCTCCTTTTTGGTATTTCAGTGGGAGGTGGGCGGAACTCTCCTTGTCGAGATGCCGTTGTTTTCTCACTTCATACTGTACTGTACCTCTACTTACAAAATTAATCGGTTGTGGAATACATTTCTTAAGTAGAAAATGTATGTAGAGAAGTGTTTTCCATGTAAATGCCTTAATCCGTTCCAACACATATCTATCTACACACAGACATATACGGTCAAAGTCCCTCTTAGCCAATGAGATGCCAGGATAATAATCGGTAATAGCCAATGGCAGGGCAGCTATAAGTATGTTGCGTTCAGGAAGCTGGGAGCTCCGAGTAGCAGCCCATTCTCTATTTTTACCTTTCTTATCTTGAAATTTCTTTGGTAACAAGAGGCAATATTTTCCCGTTGAGGCGTTTAATAACTAGAACATTTCGTATGAAGAGACGTTTCTAAATAGTGGTACCACTGTACGAAGATTATACTTAAGTAATCAATAATACTCATTTCTTGAAGACACGTCCGGATATCACAAACAATCGTGCTTGCATTCACAAACAAGTCATTTATTCAATGTTTATTCATCTTTGCAGCTGAGCACAACGAAGACGGTGGATGGGAAGTCGACATTCCTGCACATTCTGGTCAAGTCGTTGTGTCATCACTTTCCCGATGTGCTAGATTTTTCCAAAGATCTCACCATGGTTCCTCTTGCAGCCAAAGGTGATTATCATCTTGGAAACCACTGAAAAATAAATGTCCTCAATTCTTCCAATGTCGTCATTTTGTCATTCGATCAATTCAGTCAACCAAAGGACTATCACATCCGACGTGAATGACCTCCACGGAACCATCCAGAACATCCGCTCGGCCTGTCAGAAAATGCCCGCGACCGCTGAGGACCGCTTCGCCACTGTCATGAGCGTATCCTACGCCATTCGTTCGCCGCTGTCAAACAAGTTTGACCTCATCGAAGTTTCACGTGTTCAATTTGTACCGCACTTTTGAAAGCATTACAGCTAGCCATCATATCTTGCTTGCCTGGTACTGACCTGCCCCGTGTTTGTTGACAGGCTAGCTTCTGGGTCTAAATTCTTAATGACCACCTCATCTTTTTACATAATCGCCCCTGCTTGTGTTCTGATGAATTTTATGGCTAGTTTTGAACACAGGTCAAGAAAAATCATGCCGATGACGTGGAGGTCCAGATTGGGCCCGTGAGCCATGAGTTGGACACCAGTGTATTAACGGTCATCCCCTTAACTGGGACGTGTTGTGCAGACCTTTCTGGAAAACAGCCATCCGGCCGTGCAGTCTCTGGAGTCTCTCCAGCAGAGCTCTCTGGAGGAGTTTTCTCGCACGGCCTCCTACTTCGGGGAAGACGGCAAAAGCACAAACACGGAGGCCTTCTTTGGCATTTTTGCTGAATTCATCAACAAGTTTGAGGTGAGGAGGAAAGATTTAAATTGTGGATCGTTTTTTTGGGGGGGTGAAGTGTTCCCTTCCGGCAAATAGATTGCCGGAGATAAAACAATTCCAACAATGCATTGCTTCCGTACTGTAAGGCTATCACTACTTTTATTGTCACTCATGACAAAGTTTTATGACTTCAATCTCCAAAGCATCCATGTCCTTCTTATTCAGGGTCGCAATGCAGGCGCGAAACAAAGCCAAAACACCGATGCCAAGACAAATTTACTGTGACTGTGTGTATTGTGACTACAAAGTGTATTTATTTATTTTTTAAATTTTGTTCACCACAGTGGGTTCTCAGTGATCAGCAGGCAGCCGAGAACCCGAAGAGCCCGAGAAGTCCTCGAATGGCCTCCCCGCTTGCCTGGTAGCTCCTACAGAGAAGAAACATGCACATATGCGCACATACACAATATTGGTAAAGGTATGGCAGGCGACAACATACGGCTTGCTCTGCTCCTTTATTCAGCCCAACGAGCATTTACTTCATCAAGAGTTTTACGCACATTTTTTCCCAAAATTGGTTAAAGAGCCTGTGAAGTGAATTAAAGATTGTTTTTTCTAAATACATTGCACAAGTTGCTGAAAATGTGCAAAGACTGCGGACTCTGTAGTACTCAGATATAGAGATACTGTTGAGTTTTTCACCATTTCAGTTTTCTTTGGCTAAAATGGCACCCGGTGACGCACTTGGTGTTGGCATGAATCCCCCCCCCCCCACACCCAAGCCCCCGCTCAAACTATAAGAATTGAGCACTTTCATTTGCTTCGGTGCTTATCCGACACTATTGCGAGTTATTTATTATTACTAGGCCCATTACTACCACTACAGCGTGCACTTACCTAGCTAGCTAGCTATTGTCACACCCTGAAAATGCATCTTTCCCGCATGCCACAAAGTACAGAACAGCTCGTGTCGTTTTTCAAATTCCCAAGCGAGGAAGTAAGGCCGCGGATGAGCCCGTCGCGCATCCGTCAGCTCAGTGGGGCCTCGAAAACCTTTTATCCGGCAAGCTAGTTGGTATCTCGCGTCTCTCATATCCCGGCACTGGAAACTTTTAGCGGATGCATTTCCACGGCTCATCCATGTAGAGATGTGTAAGCATAAGAAAAAAAATACTTTAGAAAGTCGATTCCATTTTTCAACCGACAAGAGTTTGATTTGTGACTGTTTTCAAACTTATTTTGTATACTTGCCAATTCTTTTAGTCATTTTAATTTGGAAGTGCGGTTAGCAGCAGTCACTTCTGTGGTGTTTCAAATGTGAAATACTTTTTTTTTTCACTCTAGAGGGACTTGTATTCAAATTTGGCACTTGAGATACTATTTCATTTTTTACATCAACATCTCCTAATCTGGCTCCCGGTTTGTTTAAAATATCCAATGTGGCCCTCGGACACAAACGTTTGCGCACCCCTGTTGTAAGTACTCACTGGATTTAGTTTTAGTACAGTGTACTTGGTTTTATTCTTACCCCGCAGAGACAATAACCCTCATTTTTAATCAATACCCATAATTGAACAATGTTATGTATAATGGTCGTAATTTGGAGTAAGATTATGAAGATACGGCCCGGCGGTCCAGCAGTTAGCGCGTCGATCCCACAATGCAGAGATACCAGGTTCAATTCCGGCTCCGGCATTCCTGTGTGGAGTTTGCATGTTCTCCCTGGGCCTGCGTGGGTTTTCTCCGGGTATTCCGGTTTCCTCCCACATTCCAATAAACATGCATGGCAGGCTGATTGGACACTCGAAATTGTCCCGAGGTGTGCGCGGATGGTTGTACGTCTCTGTGTGCCCTGTGATTGGCTGGCAACCGGTTCAGGTGTCCCCCGATTACTGCCCTAAGACAGCTGGGTTAGGCTCCGGCATGTCCCGTGACTCTTGTGAGGATAAGCAGATCAGAAAATGGATGGATAGAGTATGACGGTGTATCCAATTACGTTTTTGTTGAATGTATAAAAATATAAATATTTTATAGTATATATGATATTCCATATACGTACTGTTTGTGTAACCTGCTTTTGAGCCACATCGGTTCTTATGTAGCAATTGTATGAGGAAGGAACTTAAGAGATGGATGATCTATTTATGCCAACAGTGTTCTATGTAAACAGATGCATTTTTCACATTTAAGTTTCTTTTTCATCGGCCACTAATTACCTAGGTGGCGCTGTAACATCACCATAAAATCCTTCGTGTGTAGCATAGATTCCGGAGGACAAGTTGGACTGAGTATTTTCTGTTTATTTTCTTAAGTTGCCCAACACACAGAATGTAAAAAAAGTTCTTCATTAAGTGTAGCTTATATTTGCGATTGTCTAGAGATATTGCTTTGAAAAATGTTATGACAGATGGCACTGGGTGTAATATTTTCACGCAGCTGACAGCGGGCAGTGTGCAATATGCTCATGTTTTGCCTTATGGTCCACATCTAGAAAAAGAAATAACGAAGATGCATACGTCAGGACTTTCATTTATGAAGGAAAATATGCGGATGTGTTGACTTTTTGTGTCGTAGCTGCACTAATGTACATAAACAGCTAATTATACTGCAAACCCGCTCCTCTAGTGTAAGACAACGTTGAGTAGAACACCTAGGTGAGCAACTGTTTAATTCTGAAGCTTTTATCTGAAATGAATACAGTATATTGACCTCATTGTGCATCACGCCAGCGTGGCATAGCTGAAAATGTAGCATAGTCGGTCCAAATCGGGTAAAATGTGGCCCAGTTGCCTCGATCGTACCTACTGGATTACCTTGACCTGGATGGCAGAGAATTTACATGCACATACAGAAAGAAATTTTTTCATAAGCACATTGGTAATATTTTACCGATATTGTGGGAGTAAAAAAAAAAAATATATATATATATATATAATGCCATTTGACTACAATTTTTGCAAATTCTGCACTTTTTCTTCATGAGATTCCCAGTTTCATCTGGCAATGAGCTTTTTTTTGTATCATAATTTCTTCACTGTAATCTCATGACGCTTTCCCTTTTTTTCTCATCAAGATCGATGTCTTTCTCGTAATATTTCTTCCAATAAGATCTTGACGTTATTCTCAGAAGATGGCAACTCTTTCCTAGATTTTAAATCTTTATTTAAAACGTATTTCTCGTGACATTTGGATTTGAATCTTCTCAAATGACAATATTATTCAGTTGTCAAAATTCTGAATTTATTCCTGTGAAATGACAAGTTTGTCCACTAAAATTAAAACTTGAATCCTGTAAAGTCTTTTTATTTTTTTGTTGTTGGGGTTTTTGTTTCTTTTTTTTTTTTTGGTAAACTTACATCTCTATTTATGAAATTTGTTGACTTCATTCTCGTAGTATTTCTTTTCTTTTCATTGTGTCCCCAACGCACACCAACTACTCCCTTTGACATGTCATTTTAAACCAATCATTGCCACTGATGAGCTGTCCCTAAATGATAATCTTGCTCTCCTCCCTTTTGCACTTACCCCGGCCTGCTGTGCATTTATGACCTGAAATGTATCGCGTATGCATTATGTATTGTATCTTTGAACACCGCTAAATGATATAAAGACACATTATCTCCTCGGGACAAGTTGTGTGTTGGATTTCCTGTTTGTGGAGAAAATAACGAGGTTCATTGCATGCGTACTTGCAATGATCATTTATTTGATACACTTGCCACGTGTGCGTTGTGTGCGCGAGGGGCAATAAATCTTTTACAATTTAACTCATGCCTCAGCGCGCACGTGTTGAATGTGGAGTTTGATCTCCTGCTGCGCGAAACGAGCTCGCTCATTCACTCATCCTCGGCGAATTCCTGCTCGCGCTTGGTTGTCTCTGGCAACCCGCAGAGAGGTGAGTATTGTTGCTTTTTTCTACAATATAACACACATTTTTAATAGGTGTCATTTTCCTTGTTTGTGACAGATACACCATACTTGCAAGTTATTACATGAGCCAATTTAATTGACAGCACTTCCAGATCCAAATAAACTGATTCATTGACTCGTAGTTTTTAAAATGTATAAACGTGAATGCAAGCGAAGCTTCTTGCATGTACAACAAATACCTGCTTCTATTACTAGTGTTCAAAACAAGTTTTTCTTTAATCAGTGATGGAAGTGCATAACATTTTAACCACAATTTTCAATGTCGTGATTCTTTCCAGAAGACCTTAGATCTTGCAGTCACTCAGCAAGGAAGCACCATGTCTACGACACCGTCTACAGGCGGAGGAGGTGCTGCCTTTGTCGCCGTGGACGTAGTGGTACTGGGGCTCTATTTCGTCTTGCTTCTGGCCGTGGGCTTTTGGGTAAGTCCGTGATGGTTGTTATCAAGATGATGTCATCTAATGAGATCGATTACAAGCACCGTGTTGAAAAATTGACCCATTTAATAGATCACACTGGGCTACATTTACAACCACAAATTCTAATGTTTGGTCCATAAAGTTGGATTCGTTTATTCTTGCAGAATTTTGATGTATTTTTTTTTTGTCCAGTCGTGTTTCAGCCTTGGTCATTTTAATCTGCCTAAGGCCTTCATCATAAGTAGTGCTGGCCCATGTGATGCATGAGAGAATGTAGCATTCTACACAGTGAATTATTAGTGTTAGTTTCAGCCACTCTTTTTTTTTCACAAGAAAAAAAAAGGTTGTTGAACGTCATAAAAGTCGTTTTACAACTTCATGTATCTCTCCACATAATCTGTCATGTGTCTACTAGTCAATGTGGAAGACGAAGCGCAGCACAGTGGATGGTTACTTCCTGGCAGGGAAGAGCATGACTTGGTGGCCGGTGAGTCCAAACATGTTACTGACTCACTCTGAACACTTTTTCAAAATCTGAATCTATAAATAGTTCAGACAAAATGTCTTCACTGAGCCAGACACAGTTGCTGATACCGCTTGACACTCTTATTCGCTTGACACCCAAGTCACTCACCAGGCCAAGCCGCGCCTTTTAAAGCCATTCACTGTCAAAGTCACAGTTACTACAGTAGAACATGAAAAGTGGACCAAAAAAAAATAAACCCAACTTGCACTTCAATTGTTTAATAATGCAAAAATACTCAATTTTGCGAGATATTCAATAGCTTTATTGAAAGTTTTAAGATCCATTCTACTTGCAGGTAGGGGCCTCACTGTTTTCCAGTAACATCGGTAGCGGACACTTAATCGGGTTGGCCGGCTCCGGAGCAGCGGCGGGTATCGGGGCAATCGCCTACGAGTGGAATGTACGATATGCCAAGTCAGTTACCAGTGAGAAACACGTGACTCTTGAGCGTGTCAGCATGCTCAAGCGTCCCATGTTGCTCTTTGACAGGGAATGTTCATGGTGCTGCTCCTTGCGTGGATCTTCCTGCCCATTTATCTGGCCTCCGGGGTAAGATGAGAGCACACATACATGGATATCGTCGGATCATTTTGTAACGCTTTGTCTGGTCACTTCCTACCAGGTAACAACCATGCCGGAATATTTACAGAGGCGATATGGCGGGAGAAGAACGCATTTGTTTATAGCCATCTTGTCCTTGTTTATTTACATCTTCACCAAGATATCGGTATAATTTTTACCTTTACGGTTTAATTTAACATGCCCAAATGTGTATTTAATCGGTGTCTTTTGTACGTGATGGCAGGTGGACATGTACGCCGGTGTCTTGTTTATACAGATGGCTTTGAAGTGGGACATCTACGTGGCTATCGTGTTTCTACTGTCTGTCACTGCTCTCTTCACTGTAGCAGGTGAGTGACCTGGCCTCACTTTGCTCACCTTGCTCCAGTAATTGGATAAAATAAAAATACAGGGATAAATAATAACATGCATGTAAGGTGCTTGTTATTTTTGTCCACTGGGGGTCGCTATTCTCATGTTCTACTATAGTGTCTATGACTTTGATTGTGTAGGGCTTGAAAAGGTGGGGGTCTGGCTTGGTGAGTGACGTGAGCGGCAGTTTTTCTCCCAAATTGTTTTTGCACTTTAGACAGATATATATCAAAATGAACTAATTCGATATTCTGTATATGATATTTTTATAGTGTAAAGTGCACATTTGAACATTGCGCAATACATGGACATCTGGATAGAAAAGACTGGAAAAGAACAATTATTTTATTGACCATCGGTGAAACATGTAATTTATAAAAGTAAGTTCCACCATTTTTTCACCTGAGAAAACACACAAGTGAGGCAATGCTGATTAATCGCGGGCAGTGTTCTTTGAAGTTAATACCGTAGTCATAATTTTATGCCCAACAAGACTTTCTAGTGTCTTTTGCAAGTTGTTTCTAAGTGAAATTAAATGTGTTGTCTTTTTCCTCAGGTGGTTTGGCTGCAGTCATCTACACCGATGCTGCTCAAACGGTTATCATGCTGGGGGGAGCGCTCATCCTCATGGGCTTTAGTAAGCACACCCTCAAACCATGTCTTGACATATTTATTATTATGATTATTATTAGTATGATTATTATTATTATTATTAATGAGGCGGCCCGGTAGTCCAGTGGTTAGCACGTCGGCTTCACAGTGCAGAGGTACCGGGTTCGATTCCAGCTCCGGCCTCCCTGTGTGGAGTTTGCATGTTCTCCCCGGGCCTGCGTGGGTTTTCTCCGGGTGCTCCGGTTTCCTCCCACATTCCAAAAACATGCGTGGCAGGCTGATTGAACACTCTAAATTGTCCCTAGGTGTGAGTGTGAGAGCATGGTTGTTTGTCTCTGTGTGCCCTGCGATTGGCTGGCAACCGATTCAGGGTGTCCCCCGCCTACTGCCCGAAGACAGCTGGGATAGGCTCCAGCATCCCCCGCGACCCTAGTGAGGATCAAGCGGCTCGGAAGATGAATGAATGAATTATTAATGTTGGCTTTAATTTTGTGCTCCCATTAAGGTTTTGCAAAGGTGGGAGGCTGGAATGCTCTGATGGAGGGCTACTTCGATGCCATCCCATCGGTTCGCGTGCCGAACACGACGTGTGGTATCCCCCGAGAAGATTCCTTCCACCTATTCAGGGACCCGGTGGACTCTGACCTTCCGTGGCCTGGCGTCTTCATCGGCATGTCAGTTCCTTCCATGTGGTACTGGTGTTCTGATCAGGTAGAATTTGTTCTATTTCTTTAAAAGAGAAGAAGAGTATATCGGTGTCCCGCAAGGATCACTTTAAGAAACCTTATTTATTATTAATTATTTATTATTTATTATATTTTAATCGAATTGCTTCTTTTGTCTTATCAATATAAATGGAATTCACTGACTCAGATTGACTCAAACATTCATCCTCTCAGAGATTATAAACCATACACCAGTAAAAAAATACCGAAATGAATGAAATGTGCATCATTTGTTAAACAAAATAAAACATAAGGTGTCCATTAAACATCACTTCTGAGAACCTTATTCAGTCCTCTTCTGTGTCTTTCTTAAGATATATACCACTTATAAAAACAAAACAGTTATAAAATGAATAAAATTGTGCATCACTGAGGTGTATACTATAAGACAACATGAGGCATCCCACATAGATCACTGCTTGGGACTTTTCGTCTTTATGCCGTTTATGAAAAAAATATTGCGAACAAATTAATCATCTCAAAGAAATGTTGAAATTGTGACTAAAAAATAAATGCACACAAATCAAAACCTAAAATGTGCACCACTGAGCTCTGTGTGTGCTTGTGATTCAGGTGATCGTGCAGCGTTCACTAGCTGCTAAAACGCTGAGCCATGCAAAAGGCGGTTCCCTGCTGGCTGCTTACCTCAAGGTTGTGCCGTTCTTTGCCATCATGTTGCCCGGCATGATCAGCAGGATACTTTTCACAGGTGGGAAAAGCACGCATTTAATAGTTAAGTCTTCAAACGCACAATTATTCCTGTTGCCCCTGTAAACTGGTGGCTGACATACTGCTCATGTTAGCTTACCGTGTTAGCGTACCTTGGCTGTGGATGCTGCAGAATTGTACTCCCCAGTCTCCACTTCGATGCACTAGTTAGTTTTCCTGTTGCCCTCAGTCTCCACTTCAGTACAATTTCGACGTATTGCATTTGTCTGATTTTCATCATTCACGAATTGCTGTTAACGGCAGAATGCAATTTTCTTAACCAACATGCACAAAAACAAATCCTGCATCTTCATCTTTATCCAGACCGTAATTGTTATTGATTATTCCTTACAAAGTTAGTGTGTGTGGCTTTAAAAGGCAGGACCTGACCTGGTGAGTGACGTGGGTGTCAACGAATCTAGTTGACTGTTGTCAACAACTGAGTGTAGTTGACTGTTGTTGGCTCCAGTTAGTAACGGGTTTTCCTTTTTTTAAAAAATCTAATTATCTGATTTATTCAACTGATTGTTTCAGTCCAAGAAAATGCTGAACATTTTAATACCCATTTGGATCTGACTGAAAATGTATGCATGCAGATGATGTAGCGTGTGCCGATCCAGAGTTGTGCAAGCAGATCTGCGGCAACCCAGTAGGATGTACGGACACCGCTTATGCCAGACTGGTCATGGAGCTTCTGCCTGCAGGTTACTTCCATTCTCAACACTTCCCGTCATTGTTACCCCTTCAATATTCATATAAAATATGCTTTGTGTCGCTTTCAGGACTCCGAGGACTGATGACGGCTGTGATGATTGCTGCGCTGGTCTCCTCCCTCACATCCGTCTTTAACAGCGCGAGCACCATTTTCACCATCGACCTGTGGAAGACGTTCCGATCTGGGGCGTCCGAGTGGGAGCTTATGATCGTGGGGAGGTGCGTTCATTGTTTTATTCTGACATAGCTAACTTACATTCAAATGGAAATTCTTTGGGGACTGTACCGATGCTAATAAAATGACATATGACATATTTTACTGTAGCTTCTCTCTGTAGATAACCAAAACAGCAGCACCAGAAACATACAAGAAATCATTCAGATGAACAAATGTTGTTTTTTTTACACTGTAGGGTGTTTGTGCTCATACTGGTGGTGGCATCCATTTTGTGGATTCCTGTCATTCAAGCCAGTCAAGGTGGGCAGCTGTTTATCTACATCCAGTCCATCAGCACCTACCTGCAGCCCCCCGTGTCCATCATTTTCTTATTGGGTTGCTTCTGGAAGAGGACTAATGAGAAGGTAGTGTGTTTACAATCAAGCGGTCGAGGGCTGTGCATTTGTTATCCGGACCTTTAGTGGCCACTTGGCTGCCTTCATCCGCGTTTCAATACCGCAAATGGAGAAACCGTATATAGCTTCCTGGCCCTGGAGGGACGAATTTGAAAATGATTTCACCGCTAAAGTAGTTTTGAGTTCCACAGGCCAGCATAAAAAGCATTAACATGATGCAAGTTGAAGGGCGGTTCTCGATAAACATCGTCCAGCAATGTGAGGCCAAAAGTGGATAGCCATGGCTATTTTTCGCTGCTCTAAATATATTCACACACAAGCGAGAGCACAAATCGCAGCAAGGTGATTTTATTTTATCTCTGCGATGTAAACAGTCAAATCTGATCGAACCGGTCTACCATTTGCAGCCATAGGCAGACCATCTTTTTCTGACAACCATAATTTCCGATCTTATGTCATGTCCCTTTCGTCCCTCACCCACAGGGTGCATTCTGGGGCATGGTTGTGGGTCTGACGATAGGCTGCATCCGGATGCTGATGGACTTCATCTACCCGGCCCCGATGTGCTTTGAGCCAGACGACAGGCCCGTCGTGGTCAAATCGGTGCATTACCTCTACTTCTCCATGATGTTGTCCTTCATCACGCTCGTCGTGGTCGTGCTGGTCAGTCTGGCCACCGACAAGCCCAAAGACGAACAGGTAAAGACCACCTTTAAGCTGCTAGTGTGACACACTGACAACATGGCTGCAAACATAGAAGCGCGACAGTGGATAGGAAAAGTCTACACACCCCATTTCAAATGGCAGGTTTTTATGAGACCAAGATAAATCATTTCAAAACTTTTTTCACCACTAATGTGACTTGTACACTGTACAAGTCGGTTACGTTTTTTTTTCTTCTTGAAAGCCACTGTAAAAATAAACCACTGAGATGTGATTGCATAAGTGTGCACACCCTCTGATAATTGGGCTTGTGGCTGTGTGCAGAATGACCCAGTCACTTTCATACTCATGGTAAATGGTTGTCAGTAGCGCACACAGCTGCCACCTTTTCACGTGCCTCAATTTAACACCAAATAAAGTTCAGCTTTTCTAGTAGGCTTTCCATTTTTACTTTATTTTCTGAATGACATCTTTTCAGTAAGCAAAGGGCCCCCCAAAAAATCAATATCCATCCATCCATCCATTTTTGAATCCACTTATCCTCACAAGGGTCGGGGGTGTCCTGGACCCTATCCCAGCTGTCTTCGGGCAGTAGGCGGGGGACACCCTGAATCGGTTGCCAGCCAATCGCAGGGCACACAGAGACGAACAACCATTCGAGTGCAAAATCACACGTTGGGACAATTTAAGTTGTTCCAGTAACCTGCCATGCATGTTTTTGGAATGTGCGAGGAAACCTGAGTACCTGTAGAAAACCCACACTGGCAAGGGGAGAACATACAAACTCCACATAGGAAGGCTGGAGCCGGAATCGAACCCACAACCTCTGCACTGTGAGGCGGACATGCTAACCAGTGAATCAATATCAATATTAAATTTGGAAATATGATTTTTATGGTGGTATATGACTGGAGGACGTATTTTTATTTTTATTTTTATCTTTTTTAAGATTGATCGTCTGACTTGGTTCACAAGATTGAGCCCCGTGAAAGCCAAAGAGCAGCCCCGGGAGGAGGTTGCAAGTCACGAAAGGGCTGAGATGGTGGTTACAGAAAAAGAAGGAGACAACAGCACAAGAAAAGGTAGTTTTACATCTGCTTAACCGTCTTTCATCTAGTGCTTATTTCCCCATCTCTCGCACTTTGCAGATTCGTCAGGCAAGGACTCCAGCATGAGACGACAGTCCCGGCTGGTGTCTGCTCTCTACTGGCTCTGTGGGTTGAATCCACAGAAAAAGGAGTCAAAGAAAAGTCCCGTGACGCCCGCGACCTCTGACCTCAGTCAACTGAAAGAAAATCCACGTCTGAAACAGGTGCTCAACGCCAACCTGATCATGTGTCTCTCTGTGGCTATGTTCATCATCGGCTACTGGGCTTGAGAGGCTGCCTTGCTCTTCTCGGAGGACTTTTCACCGAGGCCATAAGGTTGTGTACACTATTTTACGCCTTTCAAATCAACAAAACAGTCAGATGCGTAATTCCATATTGCCATGTTTTACTTCTTAAGAGTTAAAAAAACTTCAATGTGTTGACATACTGAGGTATTTTCTTTACTGTCAATTGTGTACATTAGCCATTTTCCCACCTTAAACAAAATAAAATTAAAAAACTGTTTTTAGTCATGAGCTATTTGGCATTACATGTTGAAAACTGTCTTCCCTTAGCTCTTGAACATTTGGAACAGAGTACCAAAAAAAGCGCAATAAGATATTGTTTACTCAATACACTTTGCATGTAAGCATTTTGTCAGAACACATTTGCTACAAATCAATTTTGCAGCCAACAACAAGTCCACTCTGGTTAATTTTACATCGATTTGTCTTCTTGACATCATGTCATCATGCCGCTGATGCTGAAAACAATAAAAAGCCAATGTATTTTTTTCTAATTTAGGAAGTAAAATTAAAAAGTTGTCAGAAAAATAGCACGGGGCAAAGCTAATGTGTTCCACCTAGTTGTTGAGGAAAAAAAATAAACTTTTTGAGAGATTCAGGGTGCCAGTTAAATTTTCCCTCTGAGAAATATCAAATACCAAAAAAAACATTGTCATCTTACATGGTTTTATAATTGCACTCATTTATGTATGTATGCACTGTACTCGACTGATGCAACAAGTTTGTCAAATACTTTTAAAATGTGATTAATCACAAGTTGCTAAAATATGTGTAACATTTTCATTCTGGACTGTTTGTGTCCCGATTGCGATGGATTCATGCCAACAAATCGCAGCACTCCTGTCAGCTTGACAGATGTCACATCTTGATCTGCAGGCACTTTGCGGAGAGTTTTTAGTGTGGCTTATCTCTTAATAATCAGTCACAGAAGAGATGACAACAGCCAGCTTTGGATTTCCCATCGGATATTTTTTTCAAGCGCAGCATTATATTTATTACAATGTGTGATTTCCTGAGGCGTGGCGTCTATTAGCCACTTTGTGAAAGTAAATGTGGTGTTATAGCTTTGACATTTGAAATCATTCATTCATTCATTCATCTTCCGTACCGCTTGATCCTCACTAGGGTCACGGGGGGTGCTGGAGCCCATCCCAGCCGTCTTCGGGCAGTAGGCTGGGGACACCCTGAATCGGTTGCCAGCCAATCGCAGGGCACACATAGACGAACAACCATCCACGCTCGCACTCACACCTAGGGACAATTTAGAGTGTTCAATCAGCCTGCCACGCATATTTTTGGAATGTGGGAGGAAACCGGAGCACCCGGAGAAAACCCACGCAGGCCCGGGGAGAACATGCAAACTCCACACAGGGAGGCCGGAGCTGGAATCGAACCCGGTACCTCTGCACTGTGAAGCCGACGTGCTAACCACTGGACTACCGGGCCGCCCATTTGAAATCAAATCAATTCAACACATTACATGACAAACATGACAAGATTGTAAAACTTTATTCATCACGTCATGATGCAGTAACAGTATATATATTTTTTCAGTGTTACCAGCAAAAAATAAACACCATGAAAATGCCGCAAAGAAATAGACAACTCGCTGAAAAGAGCCAGAGAAAGGTCAAGATTGTCGACAATAAGAAAAGCTTTTGTATTTATAGTTGGTCAAAGCTTGAAAATTTGGGAGTGGAATTGGTCATTAACCAGCACTGGATATTTATAAATAAAACAATTTTTTGGGGGGGAAATCATGCCAAATATTTCCTCAAACCAGTAAATCGGTCCAAAAAATATGCAAAAGTGAAGGTAACGCACCCCCCCTCCCCGTCCCCCCTCCTTTACAAATATACTACCTGAAATCTACACAAACCAAAATATGGGCATATGTGCCACCGGAAGACAAGCTGTGCTGAATAATTGCACTTTGGTCAACCACCACCATCACCACGGAAGCCAGCGCCTTGTTTTCATCCTATTTCCTTTTCGCATTTTCTTTGGTCCTTGCAATTTCACTTTGCACTTTATAATCTGGTCGTGCGTTAAATAGATTCTAGAAAAAAATACTTTTGATCAAGTTTGCGGTCAGACTTGTAGCGGATTGTCATACAAGAGTCACAAAGGAGTCGAGTCGAACCTCGCATTAGCCGCCGCCTTGGGCATGTAGCGCCCAGATGATCATCCCGCTCACAGCGAAGTGCTCTCCGTGTTGTGTGGGTTGAATTGCGGCTGCGGCAGAGAAACGGGGGACTCCGCTCGTGAGCCCATCACCACCTCCGGGATCCACGCTCGCCTGGCCCCCTTCAGTTCCAGGACACCGTCTGCGCATAGTTGGTGGACACATCGTAAGAGGTAAATGTCAACGCCAGATACAAATTCACACTATGCACTATCAATCTTGACGCACAATTTCAGACACTAAGGACTCCATTACAGTGGTGTTTTTGAGATACAAGCCTTTGTTTGGTCGATTTTGTTGCTTTGACTTGTGAGCATGAATTGAGGAACCAGCTGGCAGTAAATTCAACTCAGTTCATAAAACACGGCAGTTTGGCAGAATTGTCAACAATTCAGCAAAAAAGAAGCTTCAAGCGCTTTGTTGCCATTTGCTGGCTGAAGTTTAGTCAAACTAAACGCCCAACAAAGGCAATGACATGTTACAAATTTAAAGCAACCGTATCACTTTGTTTTTTGCTTAATGCTAACAAACGATGCAAAACACCATGAAATGTTTTTTCTCATTCCATTTTTTAAAAATAATCAGCATTACAACGTGGGTTGGTTTCCAACAAATCACCGATTTTGAACCCTATATTCTATGCAGTGACTTTCATGCTAATAATTGTTGCTTGTGTGACACCTCAAACATCTGAGCAAATACTCTGGCAAAGTAATCACGAGTGTAAGCATTTTACATTTGACAAACTTTCCAAACGAATTTCATGCTACTTAATCATAGCAGTAGTAGTATTTAGCAATGTGTGTGTCGTTTCTACTTTTAAATTTAAATAATCAATGTCTTCTTTTCTCTCTTTTGTGACACTAATAGATTTTACATGACAAACTGATCGATCACAACTGCATTTTGATTTATCCGCCTTGTTCATGCGTCTCCATTGAGACGCAATGCTGCCATCTACTGGGCAGAGTTTTTATTCCAGCTTGTCCATTAATGGGCTCAAACAGTGAAACCATTTTTTTTAGGAGGCTGATTTGCATTATGAGTTGCTCACTGAATTTCCTGAACTTGTATCTTAAAGCATCATTGTATAATTATATTACTAGATCTTAGTGTATGACTATGATGATTCTCCTGCGGGACCTCTAATGTAATTTGGGACTAAAATGTCATTATTTGGAGTCCTTGGTGTATATGTAAAGTATGGCATATAAACTACGCGTGCGCGCACGCAGCACTACATAGAACAAGCAAGCATTTAACAGCACGCTGTCAGTCACATTTTTTTCATTTAGTTACATGAGGCAAATGTTAGTTTGTCTGGACAGCACTGATACATACACATCACACTGTATGTATCTACTGTAGCATTTGCTTTGAAACACACCGTTAGGAGTACGCCCTCCCCCACCCCCCGCGCCACACACACACAATCACAACCACAAGAAACGTACGCTCCCATGCAAGCAAACTTGGCACGTCGGCCAGTAGGAGTCTTACCATTGCCTGCCTTGCAAAGGCCATCTAACAGGCAGGCCACCACCTCAGACATCTGCAATATTATACACATGTCATGCTTCATGTCACCACAGTCACATTCAGCGTGTCAGGTGAACCCAATGAGCCAGACAGAAAGAAAAAGGAAGCTGAAAATATCACTCGACCAGCAAGACATCCCATTATTAGTCTAGCTCAGGGGTCGGCAAACTGTGGCTCCGGAGTCGTATGCAGCTCTTTCATCCTCATGTTGCGGCCCTGCGTGGCTTGGGAAACTAAATGAGTGTCTTATTTGTCTCAAAAACGTGTATCACTTGTTACGTTTAATTAACAATTTAAAATGTCAAAAGACATTTCCCAAAAATATTCACACCCTTTGCTGAAAAACATCCAGAGGGAGAAAATAGTCAGATGAGGCGAAAGACCCACTTTTACAAAAGTGAAGAATAAAGATGACATTATAAACGTGGACCTCATACTGTCAAACGGAAGTACACACATTGCAATTTTTTAGTACTCAAGTCACAATAGAATGAGAGCTGGTTTACCTGTGATGATCTTGGACGAGGAGCCCAGGAGGCCATTGCAGCTGTCGCCGGAGGCCGCTTGAGGCAGCGGCGGCGGCATGCTAGGCCGCGGCCGCGGCTTGGGCGCCGGCCGGGCGGGGCGGGGGAGCGAGCCGTACTGGTAAGCGGGCAGCTGGGACTGGGCGCCGTCGTGAGGCGGAGTGTCGGGCGGCGTGGGCGTCCTGGGCGGCGACGGCTGCGACTGGTCTCCGTGCGCCTGCTGCGGCTGGGGCGGCTGAGGGGGCGGGTGGCTCGGAGCGTGGATGGGGCTTTCTTTGCTCGGATGGCGCCTGGGTGTGATGGGCGGGTGATGTGTGGAAGCTGGAGATTGGTTGCCAGACTGAGAGGCGAACGGACTGGCTTGTTTGGGTGGTGCTGGTGCCTGTTTCTTGGTGCCTGTGTTGATAAAATAAGGAAAGAGAACAGAAAATGCATTGGAAATATTGTATTGCTTATTTACTCAGTGTGTGCGGTGGGTAGCAGACATCTGTTTGACAGGAGGCCTTTAGCGGGCTGTGGATTTGTACCACTGATGGTGTCTGAGCTCCCTCTTGTGGTCTGCAAAACAACTCCATTTATCCTCACAAGGGGTCGTGGGGCATGCTGGAGCTTATCCCAGCTGTCTTTGGGCAGTCGGCAGGGGAGACCCTGAACCCGTTGCCAGCCAATTGCAGGGCACACACAGACGAACAACCGTTTTCGTTCACAATCACACCTAGGGACAATTTAGAATGTTCCTGGAGATGTTCCCAAAGGGCATAAAACAGTCTTGTTGCTCTTGTTTATAAACATCACTGTCATATTATTTGTGAATAAAATCGACCTGATATTTTGTTTTGAGGGTACCGTATTGTAACTGCAACCGAGGTGTTGTTGAGAATGCCGTCGTTTCACACCTGAGACGGCGGGGCATCTGCAACCCCATTTTGGTTTGGCATTTGTTTTGGTCTGATGAGTATCTTTCATACATGTTGCATCACTGGCTGATGCTGACCTTGTCACACAGTAATATGATCTGATTGTGGAATGCTGTGAAGAAGGGTCTGTGTGAAAGGCCGGTAACTCATTCACTCCCAAAGACGTTTTTAAACGTCTTTTCAGACTTTGTCCAGAATTAGCTGGTACTAAATGAGTTAAATTTCTAATGCGTCTTCGGCTGTTGGGTGTTATGACTTAACGGCTTGTCAGAGACTGTCACTTGTACGATTTGTCCGGCAGTTCTTTTAACTTCACGTGCCCCTCCTGACACAAACCTTTTTTTTTCCCAAAAAATTTGGGCTTAGAACCAGCATTGTATTAATATGGAGGCACTGGTGGGGAACCAAGCCCACATCATGTGCCCGAAGGGGAACAAACATCTTGTAGCGCTTCACTTACCCCTGCGGACCATATGAGGACTGGGCCCCCTAGATCCACTTTGAGACTGAGGCGCTCCCGCCGTAAGATGGGACGAACCATTCCTCTGTGGCGGCGGTGTGGATGTGAGCTCCCGGGCTGGGCTGTGGGCACGGAACGGGTCTAAATCATTTTCTGTGCCGAGACCGACATTCAAGGTTTTATGATAGTACTGGCGTAAAGCAAACATGAAACGAAAACAAAGCTACAAATAAATTGACACAAAAATCAGATGATGCAACACTCTTAAATGTACGTCAGGTCAGATTGGACCAGGTCGTAGATGTAAACCCAATCAAGCAGGCTTAATGAGCGCAGAGCAGGGAGAGATTAAGCACAGTCAACAAGCAGGGAAGACATACAACATCACCTGGAAACAAAGCGTCACGTGATTGAACTTGTCAGACATTTTGAATTTGATGGGATTCTCGCCAAACAGAAGAGGCGCAGGGAGATCCGGGCGGCTTGATTGCTTGAGAGCGGGCAGCGTTGCGGGGGGAGTATTTGTGGCCGCGGCAACTGGCTCGCTCCTTACCTGCTCTCCTCTGCGCCGAGCTGAGAGACCGATTGAGGTTGCGCAGCGGCTAGCTGGCCCCCAGCGCCCACACCGCCAGTCGGGCCCGGCTGCTCGGGCTCCGGCGTAGCAGCTTGGGGCTGGGGCTCAAAGCCGGTGGGACCCCCGCCTTCCTGGTGGGGCGGTAGCGCTTGGAAGGTGGGTGAGGTTAGCTGTGGCTGCTTTCTAATAGTGGTGGCAGCTCTACGAGGGTTGGGCTCCGGATGTTTGTTAATGGCGCTACGGAAGTGAAGGAGGGGGGGAGACAGGGGGGGCAAATCCCACACACATACACACACACACACACACACACATACACATTGTAAGAAAATACCCAGGAGAGCCCAAGAGGAACAGAGAGCAGACAGAGACGAGCCATCCGAAAGCAGAACCGCGCTACGAACGTCAAGCCACATGAGCGACTTAACTCATTCACTCCCAAAGACGTTTTTAAACGTCTTTTCAGACTTGGTCCAGAATTGGCTGGTACTGAATGAGTTAAAAAGGAACCAACATCGCTGCACAGGACAGATGTCAGGAAGCCAACACACAACCAGCAACCTACAGTGTGACCTAAAATTTAATTGCAAATTACGGGGTTAACACAAGAGTACACAATGGAATTCGAACCACATTTTGCCAACATCAAGAAAAACCGAAGCGCTACATGTTTTGTTCCAGGAGAGAACACAAAAGCAATCGACTCCAAAAGTATCAAAATCATACAAAAACGTTGCCGTTGACGGTCCCGACAGGTGGAATCGTGTGAGCTACTTTGGACTAGAGCACAGGCTGAAAGTTTGGACAGGGCGGCTCTCGGGTGGGCGATTCAGAGACTGTGATGGACTCGTCGGCCACTACGTAGTGGGCCGACACGGCCGGGCCCCGCGAATCCTGCCTGCTCGCTGTCTTGGGACGGGACGGGAGGGGGAGTGGCAGGCTGAGGCCGAGGTTGGCGCGAGACAGGTACCTGTCTTTGCGGGGAGGCTGCGTGTCCCCGTCTTGCCCCACAAGGCTGCCGGGGCGCTTCCTCTCGAGTTCGGCGTCCGCCGATGTCGCCGGGTGGGTGGGCATGGCGAACATACCCGACACGTTGAAGTCCACCTCTGGACAGAAGATAGTAGTGAGGCAATACGGTTACGCTGAGAACCCGCAAACTCGTTCCACTACGGGGTATCGACTTGATCAGGCTGTGTCAGCTACTGGATGTAAATTAGGACTCAACAATTTTCGCATTGCGATTTGAATTAGGAATTATGCTAGAATGAAGGTCAATGAAACACAGGAAAGACAGTGTATTTATAAACGTCAATTTGAGTTGTTCACTTCCTAAAGCAAGTCTGGTGCGTCGTCGCTTCTAGTGCATTTCTGAGGCGGGGCAAACCTGAGCAAAGACAGACAGCGAAAAGAACCAATCAGCAAAGAGCGGATGTGTCGTTAAAAAAAAAGTCTTCTTTTGAAAGAAATGCTCTCTGTGCCGTCACCTGTTGGGGGTTTCATGACTATCTATGTCACAGGTGTCAAAGTCGAGGCCCGGGGGCCAGATCTGGCCCGGCGTATCATTTTATGAGGCCCGCGAAAGCAATTCAAGCATGTCAACTTCCATGATGCTTGCTAAAGTCTGAACCAAAATATCAAATTGTCATATCTAAGTCATGATTCGGTTTGGGACCAACAGGTGGCACTTAGTGCTTTAGAAGGACTTCCAGCCCGACCACTCGGTGTCGGGTCATTGTTGATGTTTGCTCTTGGCTTCTGTCATGTTTGTTTCAGTCATGTTTAGTTCATTGTTATGTTTTAGCTTTAGTCATGATTTTTGTTTGATACTTTGGACTTTGTTTGTTTAGCATTTAGTTTTCTCTGTTTTAATACAATTCGTCGAGTACACCCTGCTCCTCTCTTCTGCCTGCTTTTTGGGGTCCACCACCACGCAACATGACAATCTAATCCATAACAAGCATTTTTGAACATGCCATTTTTCTTGATTTCAGATGAAAACTAGTTATCCATGCATTAGTTGTTTGCTGTGCTTTGCTGTGTATGTAATATGTAGTTAAGCATTTATATGGTTTCGCAAAATTCATAACGGCCCTGCAAGGGAAACCGTAACTACAATGTGGCCGGCGACAAAAACGTGTTTGACACCCCTGCTCTACGTATTTCTGGTTCTTTAACCCTTTCAGGCACGCTGTAACCTGATAACATGATAAGCTGTCCACTGTAGTAACCACTGTGGCTGAAAGAGTTTAAACTGATTTAATACTGAATGATAACATGAACAAATTTTGAAAGACAAAGGACATCCGCCGCCGAAGAGTGACGTTGAGCACAACGGATCGGTCGCATCGAGTAAACAAATTTGATTAGACAATACGTTTAGAACCGAGGCCCAGCTTCTGCGAATGGTGTGCTCTTGAGGACTATTCTCTTATTGGGTGTGGCTTGCCAAACTATCGTCAACCATGTACTTCGTCATGTCATTTTGTCTTGATTACAGACATGTGCCAAAAAATTTGAATATCGAGGGCAAGTTTATTTATTTCAATAATTTATTATAATTCAATTGTATGTAATCTAATTTCATTTTTGTCTCTTTCTGCCATCATCCTCGCAATTGAAACAAATCAAGGCTTGCAGCATTTCACTTTGTATGGAGGAAACGAATATAACATGACAATTTCTTGGTACGCACCTGCATTTTTGTTTGTAATTTCTCTTTTCTACTTTTTAGCCAGTTTGGATTAGAAACTTTTTTTTTCACATCACTGAAGTATCACCTTCAGGAAAGAACCAATCAGCATGCTGGATGATCGGCTCAATGATGGCGACCACATGGACCGATGTCGCCGCAGCCATTTCTGCCAGTGTCCTGTGGCGATAAGAGGGAGGTCAAAAGGTCAATCAAAGGCAACTGAAAATAAAACCCTCTGCGAATGTGTGCAAAGTGCCCTCACCCCTCCGTCTTTGCCCACAGCAGGTTGGGCCCCAGCACGATGGCGATGTTGCTGGGAGACATTTTGTTGACGTCACGGTCTTGAGCCAGCTTGGCCAAAAACTTCACCAGGTACCTGTCAAGTATCCATGATTATCAAAAACACTTATTATTCATTTCTTTGTACAGGTCTCCGTATTCTCAGAACTGTGAGCAAAGTCGGACAACACCTACCGAAAGTTGGCTTTGTGAGTCTTTGGTAAGCGGTCACATGTCACCCACAAAGCCTGAAGTCGCTTGTCCGGGTCAGACACACTGAAAGCACACACAGTGAGCAGAATCCAGAACGCACACAGATGCACTTTCAGATGTGGGCGTCCTCTTACTTGGACGCCTGCGTCCACTCATCATACAGGCCAAAGGTCATGAGAGGTTCAGGAAGTTCCCTGAGGTACGATTTCAGGGCTCCTGTGTGTAATCAAACATGTAAAAATAAAAGTTTGGAAACGGAGATCAGGTTTTCGGTTTTGCGAGGTTCTAAAAACACAGAAAGGTTGCTACCGGCGACGGCGTGCGGGTCGGAGTAGAACTCTTCAAGCTGGGAAGTGGAACAGTCCAGCGCGGCTTTCAACTTTTTTAGTTTGGAAGCTCCCGCTGCTATTCTGAAAAGACCCTGCGGGGTGAACATAGAGTGAATATGTGACAGGTGGCATCTGAATATCAATCATTTTGAGCAGTGATTCGGAAGGCGTGGCACGAGAAAGCATCACCGACTACGTGCAGTTCAGTTGTATTTAACTTTTGACTTCAACACATCTGCATGTAATCTTTCAGAATTGGAAAAAAAACTCAACTACTGTTTTTTTTAATTTGTTTTGTTTTGCCCAGCCCTCTCGTTCCCTTGTCCATACCTCTTCCTTCATCCCCGTCTCCAGCAGCATCATGACGCATGCCTCAATGGGCAGGGCGATGTCACGGTTACTCCGCTTCAAGTGCTCCTCAAGGGCCGTGCCAAACGCCGGCTTCTCCGTCCACGACTCTGAAGTAAAACCGACTTTGGGGTTTATGCGCTCAGGTCTCCTTCCGGGTATGAAATACCTCGCTGCTCACCTTGCTGTAATTGTATATTCGGGATCGCCTCGTCCAGAGCTGCCAGAGACCTTCTGTGGTAGTCTGCCTGGGCCTCTAATAACTGTCATACATGGTCATCTGTGAATGCGGCTCACTTTGGTTGTCGCTCATCCCGTATGAATGAAATGACCCACCATGAGATAATAGCGTGCGTAGTCTCCTTCTTTGGACGCAAAGTTGTACATGTCCGCCGATAACTGGTCCTGTGGGGAAAACATCCAGACACATTATTAAAAAAATCTTTTTGTCAGGAAGTGTAAGTGCAGTCGAAACCTACTTTACAGATTTCGACTTTGTTCAGAGCCTCGTCCATCTCGTCCTTGAGGGAGTCCACCTTAGCTGCCATGGCCTGGTTGCTGGACTTGGTGGCTTGATACCACCTGCATCACAATCAATTCTTACACCCGAGAAATGTCTTCCAGGGGCCAAATGACGACTTTTCTAATGCACTGGATCGGCAACAAAAATGTCATGTTTTCTTCTGGGGCTGGGGGCTGTCAAATATTTTGACAATCGATTATACAGGTGATTGTCCCCCGATTGATTGATTTCGAGTTATTGGATTTAAAAAAAAAAGGTATTTTACATTTCCATTTGGGGCCGCCTCATCGCTTTCTATACTGTAGTATCTGTGACTTAGAATGTATGGGAGGCTTTTTTTTTGTCTTGACTTGGCGCAGTCGCGCCAACTTATTTCAACATTATTCCAGCTAAATAAAATGGCCATTGCGAAGTTCTGGGCAGAGATTTTCAGGAAGTAAGGAAGTTTGCAGCTCGAGTTACTTCCTCGGCCAATGCGCCATATCCTTCCACAAATGGAACCGCTGATTTCAGTATGTTCAACAAACGCACTTCCACTGTCACACTTTGGGCTTCTTGGACGTCATACTAGAAAACGGCATTTTGCAAGAAGAACTGAAAATCAACCTCGTCTTAGCGGAGTCGTAGTCCAGGACCAGTTTGGCGAGTTGCTTCCTCTGTCTTAGTATGTTGGGTATCTCAATCTGTGGGAATGTCAAGTTTCAACCAAAACAGCAAAAACAAATTGACCACAGGGGAGAGAAAAAAACAAACAAACAAACATTCAGAGCGGGTTTTGTACCTCGGCCAGCGTGTTCAGAGGATCCAGAATGTCTCTCTCGATCTGCACTTCATACTGCATCAGCTCACTGGCCAACCTGCTCTCTGCCTCACCGCACACATCCATCATCTTGCTGTTCTCACACACACACACACACACACACATCAGAGAGAAAATCCATGTGGCTTTGCTCATTCAAGAGGAAACACGCAAACGTGTTCCTTATCAGTCCGTTTGCAATGGGAAGCGGAAGTTGCCGTTTCATCGCTCACCCGATCAGACTCTCGTCGCCCAGTTGAGAGCCGCCCTCTTGCATGCTTTGAGACAGTGCAGTCAATGGCAGCTTTTTCTAAAAGGACAAAAAAGATTTAAAAAAAAAAAAGGACAACTTGACTGAGAACTACACAAGTGAATGATGGCCACCGAGTGTCATTGGACTCACGTGTCTCTTCTCGGTGTCTGTGCCCGGCTGACCCTGCAGACAGGACACCAGCCTCTTGTGCGTGTTGTGCGACATCAAGCGCACCAGCTCCATACGCCTCTCGATCTGAGGGTCGACATCAGATAATTAAGACCAGCGCCGCACACACAGTTTATCATGAAAGGGAATGCGGGGGGAGGGGGCAGAGAACGGCCTTAAATCCAAAACTGTGGCGTTTGTCAGGTGAGCGTTGGCCTCGCTTCGCTTGTGTGGTGTTTCATGAACCTTACTATACACATGGTAGTTTCTTTTCGGCAAAAAACGCCTTACTTGATGTATGGTAATTTTTTGGGGGGCTAAAAACGCCTGACTACACATGGTCGTTTTTTGGAGTTAAAAAAAAAACGCCTGACTAGACATGGCCATTTTTTTGGACAAAAAAAAAACGCCTTACTATTATACATAGTCATTTTTTTCAGACCCAAACGCCTTACTATATATATATACATGGTTGTTTATTCCGGATAAAAACGCTTGACTATACATGGTCATTTTTTTCGGCCAAAAAAGCATTACTATACATGGTCGTTTTTTGGTTAAAAACGCCTTATTATACATGGTCGTTTTTTTGGGCCAAAAATTCCTTACTACATATGGTAGTTTTTTTTCGGCTAAAACCGCCTTACTATATACATGGTCCTTTTTTTTTCCGGCCAAAAATGCCTTACTAAACATGGTCATGTTTTTGGCGCTAAAAATGCTGTGCTATATATGGTCATTTTTTTCGGCCAAAAACACCTTACTATACACGGTCATTTTTTTCGGCTAACAACGCCTTACTATACATGGTCGTTTTTTGGGGCCAAAAACGCCTTACTATACACAGTGTTTTTTTCCGGCTAAAAACGCCTTACTATAGTTGGTCGTTTTTTTCAGTTAAAAACACCTTACAATACATGGTCGTTTTTTTCGGCTAAAAACGGCTTACAATACATGTTCATTTTTTTGTGGGGGGCTAAAAACACCTTACTATACATGGTCATTTTTTGGGGGGCTAATAACGCTTACTACACATGGTCGTTTCTTTGGGCTAAAAACACCGGACTATACGTGGTTGGGGTTTTTTCGGTTAAAAACTCCTTACTGTACATGGTCGTTCTTTGGGGGCTAAAAACGCCTTACCATACATGGTCGTTCTTTGGGGGGTATTGTTTTATTTTATTTTAACTGTTTTGTTAAAGACCTTCGTTTCAGCTGCAGCTGTTGTGAAAGTGCTACATAAACCAGGATGTATTGTATTGCATTGCATTGTATTAGATTTTGAAATGACTTTCATGTGTCATTCACCACTTCCAAATGATGCTGGAGTTCAAACTATCCTGCACTGTACAACATAGGAGCAGTACAGACCAGAGAAATTTATTATGAGGAAGCTTTTTCAAATAACCCCAACAATGTATTGTTGTTTTTCAACAAATCACAGCGGTGAGGGTTTTATTATTATTATTTTTTTTTTTGGTAGTCAATTCTCCTGATAGCAAGCCTTGTCCTTTGGAGTTTCTTTTTGAACTTTGAAAAGCACATCTGAGAAAGATGGCATCACCTAAAAAGCACACTTCCTCTTCCTGTCTCCAAATAAACAAACAGGGCGCCTCATTAGCAGCGAGATTCCCATCTTTTATGCTCTCATCTTCCCATTTTGACGTCTCAGATTCCCCCCCCCCCCCACCCCGACCGCAGATAAACTTGCCTGTATGGATGCAATTGATTAGCTCGATCCCCGGCTCAGATATACGCCCTTGTCTGCGGTTTTTGACTCCAATGTTTTAAGCAGATCTGGAGTGCGACAGAAGGAAGCTCCCCCCCCCCCCCCCCCCCATTTATGAATTCCATCTGAGTTGGAAAGAGCGGGGTCCAGATCACTCACCATTTAAACTGCTATCATGCATGATGTCATTCGACCTAATTTCAGCACTCGTCAATGATTAGCTCGATGTGTTTTGCTTTTTCTTTGGCTTTTTGATGGCCACTTTCCAAAAGGAGCATCCTTTAGAGTGTTTACGTTTTGGATGAATTACTGGATATATCCATTGCCTCATATGCATAAAAAAAACCAGAATAGCTCTCCAGTATGTGATGGATGGATACTGGAGTGCACCAGGGCTCCTAACTAGTCCCATCCCCGCTCTCGAGACACTCCACGTGGTAGTGTTAAGAGAAGACAAACAAGCTCTAACTTGCCAACTAGGTCAGAACGCTGCTGCGAAGCTTTTGTCCAAATCTCACTGGTTCAGCCACATAATTTCAATTCTGTCGTTCTTGCATTGGCCCCTTTCTGATTTTCGGATTCAGTACAAAACTTTCAATCACGTCAAGAGTCCTCGATAGTCAGGCACCTATTGGTGGATGGGGTGTCATATTTTTTAGGTTCAATTATGTCACTTTGGTCTGCTGACCGGCATTTTTAGATTAAACGCTAAACATGATAGAGCCGCAAGGCTCCCCCCAAATTGTGGAATGCGCTTCTTCTTCAGCTATTAACTGCCATGTCTGTAGAAATATTTAAAAAGCAGTTTGTTGTTTCTTGTATAATGCTGGTGACACTACTACATGGATCCTTTCAAGTTCCCCACAATCTGTTACTATTTTCCACGACTTTAACTAAATGTGGCCTCGCGGCATGCAGAATTTAACGATTAACAGAACACAGCCAAAATCCCTCCACCCTGAAATAGGTGAGCCGCCCGAAGGTTTTACAAGACGGCGGTTACGAACTTCTTTCCATCCTCAACAGCTGCACGTCACGAGGAGAAACAAAGATGACCTCTGGGCAGCCACCACAGAAAATACGGAGCATCTCACAAGCGGGATGAACAGGTGCAATCAACATGCCGGTCCTCATTTTTTGAATCTGTGTGACAGCAGTTGCACTACCTGGCAGGGCAGAAAATTCTGCCAATTCAATGTCTGTGTTGTTTACACAAAACAGCGACATGTGGGAAAAATACGGCGGTTTCGTTGGGCTACGACCACATGACTCCACTCTAACAAAAACAATGAACGTAATGATGCCTCAGACTTGTTTTCATTGTCGTCGTAATCTGACTTACTGACTGCTTTATGCTTACACCGCAGTTGTTTGAAAGAATTTTGCAAAGTTGTTGTGAAGAAAACAGATGCATTTATTTCTTGTTTTGTTCAAGACAAATAGATGAGAACAGGACCTTAAAAAAATGATGTTATTAGCTCATTCAGTACCAGCCAATTCTGGACCAAGTCTCAAAAGACGTTTAAAAATGTCTTTGGGAGTGAATGAGTTAAATAGCAAAAGCAATTGTGTGGTGTCACTATACGACATCCAACCGAGAGAGTTGATCGTCTAATATGCATGTTAGCTGGACATCATCATCGCTGTGCGCTTCTCCAGGCCTTCAGGTAAAATGAAAACACTCTCCCACTGAAGCAGGACGCTCAGCCGGCGCGAAGAAAGAAAAAAAAAAAAGAAAAAGGGGGGAGCGAAAATACAGCTACGCCAAGGATATCAAAGCGTCAAATTTCTCCTCGGAGGCCAATGAGGAGCGGGCGCAGGAACATGCTGCTGTGGGAAAGGGGACGGGGAAACAAACAAAAAACGCTGGAAAGGAACTTTTTACTGCTCATGTGGATGGCGCTATAAACTAAATCAAACGCACCCAAAAAGAGGTATCTCTCATTTCAGGGCCTGTAGAAAGACAAGATGACTGATGAAGCAACAATTGCAACCCTTGCACCGCGCCGCCACTCACATTCCTCAAGGAAGGAATGTCCAAACGCGGCACAAAAGCTCGTGACATTCACGATACGGACGACGGGGGAGGGCTCGGGCTCAGTTGGCTTTCAGCTCTCGCCACGGCCACGATAGTTGGACAGAGCAAAGGTTGCTCACCACGCCTTCAGTTTCACATCATCTCGGTTTATGTGGGGAAGTGCTGTTCTTCAGCGCTTCCCGCTTCTCGCAGTGATGTCAACGTAAGTTTCGGATGTGCACCCCCCCCCCACCCCCACTTGCCCGCTCGAGCTGCGAGCTTGGCAACATTTTAAGAAAGCAGAACATTGCCTCGATTTGCTTTCAGCGGGAAAGCGCAACATCTCTTCCACGAGCCAAAATGAAAAAAACCCTGGCTGATGTTGTCGTTCCAAGTTTTGTTTCAAACTTGGTCTGAGTGATGATGATGACTTGACCAGACAGAGCTTGTAAAGTGTGTGGGGAGACTTCTGTAGTTGACTTTTCAAGAAAAGGACTTCCACGGTACTGCAGCATTTCTTGGAAAACGCTACAGATGGAGCTTTCGGACCAAAAAACTTTCAAGTGGAAGTCGAGTCAAAAATGTTGACAATACAGTGAAACGCCTCTACAACGAAACCTACTATACATGGGCGAAAATACCCCTTAATGTGAAAAAATCTTCGTCCATTAACACCATTCCCACTTTCCTGCCCCCCATACAACAAAAAAACTCCCTGTTGCTTTATACAAAATATTTGTCTCTGCTCTTGCCTCGCGACGAGATTCCCTACAACGAAGTCTAATCCAACAGCGACCTCTACTGCTTCATTCGCAAACGGCAACAGCAACCACCACACTGCTATGCGCAGTAGTCCAGGAAGTATTTGTTATTGTTACTTTCAGACGCAGCAAGAACGTTGCACTGCTAAAATTACTACAAAACGGAACTTTGGATGTCAAGCAGCTAAAACAACAACAGCCTTGACGCTGGAAGAGGGTGAAAGTGATCAAAATGAAAGACAGAGGAAACTAAATAAAATACATTATCCAAGGAATTGATGTAAATGAAAGTGAATGCTGATCGTAAATTTCGTAATTTCTTTCCTTTTTTTCTTTCTACACTGACTATATGAAGTGTCAAATAAGTGTATGCTCATACTTATGCACTATTGGAGTAAAAATAGAGTACACATATGTTTGTGTATGCGTGTACACATACGTTTATGTGTGTGTGTGTGTGTGTGTGTGTGTGTGTGAGAGAGAGTGTGTGTGCATGCGGGTGTGTTTACTTCTGAGATAAAATATGCTACAGTGACAAACCCCCACTCATGAAAAATGTCTTGCTGCTAAAATTATTTTGTTGTAGAGGATTTTCACTGGAATAAGTTCTGTCTGTCCACATTAGGCCAAACATGACATTCTGATTAGTGTTGAGTTTGTGGAATATGAATTGAGCATCTTCTGAGACAAACTCAACCATTTGCATTTCCAAATGAGAAACCAAATTGGAAGATTACCAACCAAGAGCACAGCCTCAAGAGAGGACCACCCTCCCTAAATTGGGATTGGAAGTCCAAATACTCATGTTTTATCTAAGAGCGTGCAGCAGCCAATTATTGGCGCGTGAGGAAGACGGACCAGGTTAAAACTGATATGGCCACAACTATTTACCTGGAGGAGGTCATCACTCAACACCTCGGTCTTCTCGGCCCTGGGGAGCGAAAATTTGGACTTTGGGTTAAAACACATTCAACGTAAACAATACTGCTCAAAATTATTACAATGCGAGGAGAGTGATTTTAAAGCAACCTATTTTTTATTTCAGTTTTTTTTTAATACCAGCTGATGTTTTGGGGTGTTTGTGTTGACTCATCCCGCGGCGCATATTCTAGTTCAAGTGCGCAAGACTCGACTGGACGCAAACAAGCTGAAACTTGGTCGTCTAGCGCAACCTGTCTTTTGTGTACACAGCAGAGTCCCGAGTCGCTGAGAAAGTCATCGTTGGCTTCATGTTTGACTTGTACTCCGAAAGTGCACCGTCAAAAACTGCGTGTTTACTCGACAGAGCCACACACGCGCTCGGCAGAAAGGCCTTTCTGTGAAAGAGCTGTCAGATTCCTCCGGCGTGTCCCAACACACACTTCCTGTTGTGTCGCCGGGTTTGTTATGGCAACGGAAGGTGATCGGGTGTGCGTGTGTGTGCGCGCGCTGGAGCCTCGAGGTCTCAAAACTCTCCATTCGTAACGACGATGTCATGCCTAAGCTTCCCTGGGGAATGTTCAACATTTCGTCTGAACGATGTGACGCAATACACAATGACTCACACTCTTTACCTGTCGCTTGAAGCTGTCCATTACCATCATCCGAACACTATGTATTTGTTTGACACTCCTCATACCGTCGTCATAATAAAGATGATGTCTCTTTGAAGGTGTCGAGTAAAAACCAAGCATGATCTTTTCAAAGAGGGCTGCCCTGCTAAAGCCGTTGCCCCCGCGACCCAACCACGGATAAGCGGTAGAGAATGGATGGATGGATATTGTTCAGTTATTCTCTTCGGATTGTGCAAGTGTACCTAATGTTGTGACCCGTGAGCGGATCGTGTCTCAGTCTGAGCCCTTAGTCGCGTCTCACAGGGATCAATTAACCTCCCCACATGGAAGTTATTGCTCCTGTCAGATTCGAAATAAAGACTTCGCAAGTTGTATGTACAGTACATCTTGCTGAGCTAAGAACTGAAACGTTGGTCACACGCTCGCAAACGGCAAACCTTGTACAAGTGCGGAACGCCTTCTTTGCATTTTTTTTTTTAACTGTGCACAGTTAAATGTGGCCAGTAAAATGCAAACTAACAGCAATCACTGCCCAAGCTTCATCAAAAAATGATCCTCTATTGTGTGTTCCCATCTGGGTTTTTTTACATGCTAAACCAAATGTTTTGACCTTAGAAATTACTCGTCGTTTTATACTTTGTGTATGTCAGACATCTGATGGACTTCTAATAGAGGAATAAGCAAGCCCCGACCCCCACTCTCAAATCCATTTTGAAGTCCCCGTTGACGTATGTGAAGCTGACATGGGGAAATAATTTGAGTCGGTTTTTAATGACAGTCTCAAACTTGCTTCCCTGGCCTGCTTGACAACCGCTTAAGCCGCCCACTTAATTTAACCCGTGTACTAAATTTGTGGACTGTACATTAAAACTGCTTATAAGACGACACATATTACGGTGTGACATTTAGGTTCAATTTCGCAGGTCAGACTTTGGAGTTATGTTCTCAAACTGTTTCACAAGCCCGTTTCCATCCTGGATAAATTCACAGCATCAACTGCGCAGCAGCCATCTTCATCATAGGAATAGAAAGGATGTTTCCATTCAAGCCTATAAAAGCAGCTCCCTCTTTTTTTTTTTTTAACAGTCAACACCCTCTCTATGGAGGCTTTTATTCCCACCCCCCTCGACTGCCATCCAATGTGCTGTCAACATCGCCAAAAAGCTGACTCCACACAATTCACTTTGGGTGGACTGTAGGGTAAACGCGTCAGTGGGTGTGTCTCGGTGACCTTTGACAATGGCTACGCACGGAACATATGGACACATGCGTGGGTGACATCCCAAGGCAGTCAGACATGGACGCGCACAAAATAAGATATCCTTTATTTTTAAAACAGCAGTGAGGATAACCTGAATGCCATCAGACACCTTTGGGAAAGTGACTTGTCACTCAATCTTATCGCCCCTATTTTTTTGCAATGGCTTGCAGGTTGTCAACATAAACTTTTAAAGCACTTCCCGTGATGTCATCGCCTTTTTTTAAACCCCAAACTGAGTCGAACTTTGTTCTTGTCAAGGCTAAAACTGTCTTTTAAGTGTTGTCATCTTCTCCGACGTTTAATGTCATTCGTCTTAATTTTTTTTACCTGCAATGTAAAGATGGGCTAACGCTGAATGACTTTTACAGTCTCAGACTAAAAACTGAAAGTCGAAAGGAGTTTTTGAGTTTGTTTTTAGTGCACGGTGCTAAAGTCAGCTGTTTCTGATCAGTTTTTTTCCCAGTCTTGGCCTGACGTTTGAAGTTGTCAACATGTCACAAGTTTTTCAGTCTTTGCAATGCTGAGTTTAAATAAGACCCGAAACAAGAAACTACCAAGAGCATGATGGGGGGGGGGGGGGGGGGGGTTGAATTGTGGGGGGGAAATGCCGAAATAGTCTTGTCGTCTTATAAATGCTTTATTTCATATAGCACTTATTGAACTGTGTACAGTTCGTTTCTGAAACATTTATTTTGTGCAATGAAACACTTTATTCTCCCCCAATTTTGCTGCTGTAGACTGCAAATTTCCCCAGTGTGGGACAAATAAAGGTTATCTTATCTTAAATAACGACCTGCAAAATTCACAATCTTTGTGAAATCTCAATTCTGAGCCTTGGTTGCATTTTATCATCCCGCATCTGCGTCTCCTGGTGTCACTTGGTTCTTGTACGGTTAGCTTTTATAGGAAGTTCCCAAAGGTTAGTTATGTCCAAGGTATCTGGGTGTAGGTTGGTCAGTAGGTCAATAGGGCAGTTAGTTGGTAGGTAGTTAGGTCAGTCGGTGAATCGTTTTTGGTGTGTGGGTTTCTCCAGGAAGTTATCAGGGGTTAGCTTAGGTTGGTTAAGAGGTTTGGTGTGTTGGGGTGAGGAAATTATGGGGGTAAGTAGGAAGGTCTGTAGATTGCTTGATAGCTAGGTTGGTACCTGGTGGGTGGACTGGTTCATAAATCTCGCACTGTAAATTACAAAGGCCGTTATTATCTTTGTAAAGCGGTTATGTTCTGAATGTAGCTGGTGTACTGGCTGTCATTACATTTCACATTTATTCTTTTTCATTTGCCGTGATTCAACCCTTCAAGTACGAATCTAACAATAGAGTACTTTCAAGTCTTTAAAGGATTTACATTGAGTTAGTTTACATGAGGTAACCGAGTGCCGTCCTGTCCTTTCCACCGCGCCCACGTTTTGAGGACTACAAAATGACGTATAGAGGTTCAAATGTTCCATTTGAACATCAAAGTCGCTCGTTAAAGGCGTCGGAGAATTACGCAGCGAGTTGAATGTCAGTTACATGCTGTTGGACACAAAACTCACCTCCCGACTGTTTGGTTGGCCAGTTGCCTCATTCGGTTGAACTGTTTCTTCATCTTCCTCTCGCCCTCTAGTACAGTACTTGAAATAGGGGGGAAGTCAACCGCACCTCCGCGGAACTCTTTTCCTTACAGTGACTCCGAAAAAGTTAGGTCGGGGCCATTGATATCCTCCGGGGGGGAAAAAAACCAAACCCCACAATGGCACTCAGATGTTCATCGAAGCTTCCGGAAAGACTTGAGAGTGAAAAGCAAGCAGCGGCGGACATAAAGCGGCGCAACTTGTGTCTCGAGCAGCTGACAACATGCCAGCGAGCACAAGGAGAGACTAAAAAGTTCTCGGCTGGCTCGCTGAGAGCAGAAGGAGGAAGTGACTCGACTTTCCGACCGTAGCACTCGCGCACGCACACGTGATACCGCCGCACGGGAATGACACTTCATTAGGGACACCTCCTCCACAGACAATCCGACAAATTATTTGGAAACAACATAACAAATATCATATAGGGCTCACTTTTGAGTGTGTAAAAAATATATATATATAAATAAAAGCAAAAAATAATGAAATAATCATCCCAAAATTTTTTTTCGCACTAATCATAGCCACGGTAGCAGTAAAAAAAAGAAGTAACATTTGACGACAAAAACCACAAACAAAAATGCTAAAAATAATACTGGTCAACATTTTCTAAAGACAAAGATGCAGGTAAACTTTTCAAGATGATTTTTTTTGCACTGATTTCAAATCTGCCCTCGTTTTTCTCGAGTATGTCAGGTTTTCATAATAATAAGAAGAAGAAGAAGGAGGAGGAGGAGGAGGAGGAGGAGGGGTCCGAGGTGGAGGAGAAGATGAACACTGAAGCAGTACAGTATTTTTTTTTTAAATTTTGACTTCAAGATGGCGCTGCGAGAGTGGCTGCCTTTCCAGCAGCTCCTATATTTTGTTCTCCTAGTTCTTCCTTTCATAACTTTGCTGCTGTGAGTTGGGACTTTCTCCATTGCGAGACTAATAAAGGTTTTCTAATCTAATCTAATGTTTTCCGTTTCGTTTGTTTATTGAACATAAAACGTATACAGTAATAATTTGACAGAAAGTAAGGTAAGTAAAATTGTAAAAAGGAAAGAGAATCAGTAGGCAGTAGGAAGAAGTAAAAAAACATCTCGTCCTACCCCGTGTTATGTGTTTATATATAAATAGATCATTTTTATATCAATCAGAAAAGAATTCAGAAAAGTAGAAGATAGAAGTCTCCATTAAGGCTCATGCTTTACCCTTAACCGTGATATTTTTGCAAATTTTGGTTGGTATCGGGATTTTATACATACACACCCTAGCACTCTAATAATCTAATCCAATGATTAAACTCTGCAGAATGCTGCATTGGCTTCTGTATTATTATTATTTTTTGTGCTTGATGCAAAAAGTCTACATCTGTGTCAAGACATCTTTTTAGACTTTTTAGTTGTACTTAATGAAGCGTCCAGGGAGTGCATATCTATAAAATCACACCTACCATAGGTTACCCCGTGAGAAATTTCCTAACCATCGTTCTATTCAACATTTCCAAGTTCTTCAGTCATCCAGCTGATTGGAGATCATTTGGCTCCCCCTGGCTGAGGGGTTTGCATTCTTCGTGCGCCAAGCTGCCCAAGCATGGTAAGAATGTTACACTTTTTATAATAATACATTCAGTATTTTCATAACTTTGCAGAGCACAATAGCCTCAGGAATAGTTTCCTATCATAGCTGCGACACTCCTCTTTGTCTTATCGACCTTATCTGGCCTCTTATTACAAGAGCCCGTCATGTAAAATCCCGACTGGAATTCCTATCTGTCGACCTCTGGACCTGTGCGGTTAGTCATCAGCGCCAAAGTGTTTTGTCCGTGGAGCGCACGCAGCCTCTTGTACTTTGCTACTCGGGTGATTAAGCTGATTTTAACCGTATTGTTGGGCAAACTCTTCTAATCTTTGAACAATGTAGGGAGGTCGTGTGGAGTTGTGAAAATCACATTCCGAACTGGAAACGGAGGAGGCCCTCCCTCAGGATGCAAGTCATGAAACGTTTACGCGCGCCATCTACGGGCACGTTGTGGTCATTGCAGATTTTTCAGATTTTTCAATTCAAGCCTTTTCGTTGCAAGTTGTTTCAAGAAGCAATTTAGTGTGATCAAGGAAAACGTATTTCTCTTTTTTTACCAGGTTCTAGGACAAATTGTACCTGTTGTATCTCAATGACGTAACATTTTGGTTAGCTTTAGGGACACATTGCTGCGCTGGACTGGAATGATTGAAAACATTTCATATTGCAAGCAGGTAAGGATGATACGCGGACTCCCTCTAGTGTAGGAATTTGTAACTGACGGCCAACGGGCCACCCTCGGAGTGGCCCAATTGATTTAATGAAAAAAACCATAAATAAATAATATTTATTATTATTATTATCCATCCATCCATTTTCTAATCTACTTAACCTCATGAGGGCTGCGGCCGTGCTGGGGTTTTTGTTTTAAGTTTGTACGTATGGTTTGTGTATTTAATTCACTGCCTAAATGCAATATTGCACCCTCTAGTGTCTAATTCTGACATTGTCATTCAAATCTGAATGTTTTACTGCGGTTCTCACCGTTTCTCTCTAGTGGTTAAATCCATTCATTCATTCATTCATCTTCCGAGCCGCTTGATCCTCACTAGGGTCGCGGGGGGTGCTGGAGCCCATCCCAGCTGTCTTCGGGCAGTAGGCGGGGGACACCCTGAATCGGTTGCCAGCCAAACGCAGGGCACACAGAGACGAACAACCATTCGCACTCACACTCACACCTAGGGACAATTTAGAGTGTTCAATCAGCCTGCCATGCATATTTTTGGAATGTGGGAGGAAACCGGAGCTGGTTAAATCCAGAAGCGTCTAAATCAAGGATGGTGAACTCAAGTGGTCAAATTTTTGGAATTGCAAATCCATCTATCCATTTTCCGATCCACTTTATCTTCACAAGGGTCACGGGGGGAGCCTATTGCAGCTGTCTGGACACCCTGAATCGCAGGGCACAGAGATGAACAACCATCTATGCTCACATTCACACCTAGGGACAATTTAGAGTGTTCCATTAACCTACCATACATGTTTTTGGAATGCGGGAGGAAACCAGAGTACCCGGGGAAAACTCACATAGGCATGGGAAGAACATGCAAACTCCACACAGGAAGGCCAGAGCCAGAATCGAACACTGCACCTCTGCACTGTGATGCTGAGGTACTAGGAGAGCTGGGATTTGCTCCAACACCTTGTTAGGTTAAAGCGGATCACAAAATGGATGGATGGATAAAGTCCAAAAGAGCATTCACTAAATCGAGTTCTCAGCCAGGTGCTTGGCATCTGCATGACCGATAGGAATTATCTGTAAAAGCGTTTGTGGGTTGGGGGTAGAAAATTCCTTCAATAGGTTGTCAGTTTGGGCAAAAGGTCAGTTACGCCCCACTTTCAACCCCAAATGCAAACCTGCGGTCAAAAGAATGGCTATTGGCAAAATTTCCAAAGCCAACTCGCCATCTTTCTCAATCTTTGTTTTGCAGCAGCTCAGTGCCGACCTTCTCTAGCAGTTGCGGTGAATGGCTGCTTGCCACCGGAGGGTCTCACGCTGTTTTCATATTGTACCCCCGGGCCTCTACACAGCAGTGGCCCACATGGGAAAGCGGACCAGGCGTCGGGATAAACCAATTACCCCCCAGCCAGGGTGGACTCCTGCCGGCGAGTCGATCGGCCGATTGGCGCTGAGGCCTCCCGGGCTTCATCCCCATGAGAGCCAGCTGGAATTCCCAGAGATGAGAAATTGGGAGGTCTCGAGAACCCGCAGAGAGGTTATATTTTAAGTTTGACATTAGGGGGGGTTGAGGGGTCGGGGGTGGCCCTCCAAGGATAATACAAGGGGAGGAGACCTCAAACCAAGCCTCATTTGGGCTACAAAAAAAGTTTGATTTATGTCCAGTATTGATGGGAATGTCTGTTGGGTCCGTTCATTTAAAGCAAAGGTGCGAATTTTAAGGTCCGGGGGCCAGGTCTGGATAGTATATTTGTGTCTACTTTCTTGCAAAATAGATTTGGTCTTTTCTTTGAGCTAGAATGTTTTGTCAGCAAAAATGTTCACATTCTAACGTGAAAATATGTCACAAAGTGTAAAAGCAAACTTTTCACAGAGCTAGTTATACGTGACTGAGTTTTTTTCCCCTGGCAGTGATAAGACGCTTCTGTGCGCTAAACGGCTATACTCCCCGTTATATTATTAAAGAACAGCCACTGCATTCAATTGTCATCATATAATGAGTTTTAAACTGAAGTCAAGGGACAATACAGTGACTAACTGTCCAAATAAAACGAGCAGAAGGCCGGTTCGGGCCCACGGGCCTTGCGTATGACACCAATGCAATAAAGGAATACTGTACATTATCGTTCAAAGGAGCAGCTCAAAACAAGCTGAGCTCCAGCTTGTTGGAATCCTGGAGCCGTAACGTTTTCCACTTGGCAGCAGCCGCGACAATGGTCATTATGTCTGCCGGGGGGGCTTGTCAGCGCAGGGGCTATTGTGCAGGTGCCATTCACCACGGAGTCATTTACACTTTCACTGGCAGCCATTTGCTCCCCACAAAACATTCAACGCACCAATTTGTGAATCACCCCCCCCCCCCCACCCCTTACACTGAGGAGAGGCGCGGAATATGTTGGCGCTTTTTAAGTCAATTAATTGTTCCCCTCGGGTGGGAGGTGCCCCGGGGGAGGGGGGGCTTCACATCTGCCCTTTGGGTCATCGCGGGACGCGATGTTGCGGGGGCCACATGGCTCAATAGCAAAACATCAGGTTTGCATTTGGCTCAACTATTATCACAAGAATGTAATTTTGGAGGAAAGATGAGACGCAGAGAAAGGAACAAAAAGGAGCTGCTGTATTGATGTCAAGCCAGCACATTTGACATCTTCGTGTGGAAAATATCAGGAAGGAAATATTAACAATGGTGCAAAATGGAAAACAGATGTTATTACACAATCAGTGGACTCTCATTCTCACCTATTTTCCAATTGACTTTTTTTACATAGTATTTACATCCAGAGAAAGAAATTTAATTTATCTCCCTATTATGCAAGTTTCTTTTTCCTTATGTCTCCAATGTCAAGACAAATAGAGAACAAAATGCATACATTTTGGGTCGTCTGTAACACAACATGTGGATGTGCCAGGAAACAAAAAATATTTGATTTGCATTGATCGTTCATATCTATTCCATATACTATACTGGGATATTGGAAATATGGGAAAATGTACAATCTTACAATGTGGGTGGGAAAAAATGGCAACAAAAATCCAGTACCAGTCCTCACAATTTTGTTGAAAATCACTCAAGTTGGGCACAACTGCGGTGGAGGTAGCATCGTATCGACTGAGGGTGGTAATTCTAAATGGCTCAGGCAAGACCTCCCCTCCCAACTCAGTTCAAAGGTCAGTTCTCTGGCAGAAAGCGTCAATGTGGCAACGAGCGCAATGAGCTCGCTCCCCTCCCAGGGTGGACGCAACAAAGGCCATACTGAGGTTATTTATATATATATATATATATACAGTATATATATTAGAGCTGTCAAACGATTAAAATATTTAATCTAATTAAAAATGTAACTGTCATAATTAACTCAAATGAACTAAAAAATTAATCGTGATTACTCACACATTTTTTAACGTTTCTGACTTTCCTTTTACATTTTTGTCCTATTTTTCTCCATTTTAATGCTCTCGTCAACATGGAATCATGAATCAGTTTTCTATGTGCCAAATGCGAATCTTTACTGAAATAACAATTTCGATTTTCAATTTTACATGAACATTTTTCACTTGGTGCAGTTATTCACACATAATCTCTCACACAATATTACTGTCCATCAATAACGGTGAAAAAATATTTTGTCACACAATAGCTGCTTTAACAGTTTTTTTATTAAATCAAAACAGAGCAATATAACATTATAAAGTGCACATCTAAGGTACACTAGTACTCAGCCTATAGTGGATTTAAACCATGGTTGTATACTTCATTATTCTCAAGTTTGCTTTGAACACAGCAGTCTGTTTCTGTATGTTTGTCGAAGAATAACGAGACACCGGACACCAGCGTTCATTATGTGCCGCTGTATTCGAAACTTCCGACCGTACAAACAAGCACAACACTTCCCCCGTGCTGCAGGAGCAAACCATTCTGAAAGGGGACGGGAGGTTCACTCCCTCTAACACAGTCAGGCTATGTTGATGTTGTTGGTCCTTCTTACGCGGAAGTCTCTCTACGGTTTTGTGTAGACCTCATTTCGAATGACTACACTTGGTTCGATGACAACAATGGAAACATTTTACTTTCGCTAGGTCGCTACCACTGTAGCGCACTGTCACTGTCAGACGAATACAGAGAAGCTCCACCCGCTCTATTTATATGGACACAGCACACTGTAACCCTCCACACAAAATAGTTCCAAACAAGTAACAATCGCGTCAGTGGCATACATCGTATACCTGTCTGATACAGAGAGAGAGTGAAGAACAGATAACTTTGGTCTTGTCAGTGGAGCAATATGGTGACTTTTTAAATGTAAACTTTCCATTCATAAACTCTTTAAGTATCTGTTTTTGGTGTCTCGCACTGCCATGGCTGGCAAAACAGACATGGGCGTGGACTTCTGCAGCGCGCTTGTTGTTTTGTTTCTGGTGTATTTATAGAGCAACGTAACATCCGCTTGTGACGTGTGCCACGTTAATCTCGAGAAAATTTTTAATCGCGTTAAAATTCATTTAAATAAATGCCAATAAAAACGCACTAAACTGACAGCTCTAATATATATATATATATATATATATATATATATATATATCCATTCATTTTCTAATACGATAATCCTCACGGGGGTCGCAGGTGTGCTGCAGCCTATCCCAGCTGTCCTCGGGCAGCAGGCGGGGAACACCCTGAACTGGTTGCCAGCCAATCGCAATGCACACATCGACTAACAACCTCAGATGGATACAGAGATAGAAATACTCCCTGGACTTGCTTTTATAGCACGTCATTTGAACACATTTTACAATAAAGATAAAATTTCACAAACATATGGTAACAATCTATTGAGGGACAGCAAGAGCAACGGATTAGACAAAAATATTGGACGAATGGCGTAGCCGTCTCCTGATGTCGTACCAAATTCATTTCCTAAAAAGAAGACAAACTATTGATGCTGCGCTTTCCTAAAAAGAAAAGATTGAAGCTGTTCATCTAAGCAATTGCAGATTGATCCCGACTGTCCCCCAGTGTGAAACCAACACTGACCTTAACACCGAGGTACGTAACACACCGTCCTTTTTGCTGAACTGTTCGACCGTCATCTCGGACGATGTGGCCTGTGATGCAAGCAGATTTGACACCCGTGAATTGTCACATCTCGATAGTTGACGGGAGTTGTAACGGCCCGTCATTCCAAAGGAAAATCGCAGGGATTCACAAGCCTGGCCTTGGCAGTCCGGTAGACAGACACAAAGTATTTGTAACGCGGAGCGCAACCCAACCAAGCGTCCCCGAAGTGTTCCGAGCCCGTGAAAAGGAATTCTCCCTCTCCGGGCTTCACGCCGCACTGGAGGTGGGCAAGGATAACGCCGCGCCACAACGGGACGGCCGGAACCGATCCAGGAGTCGTCGCCTGGAGCTCGAACACGCCGCTACGCTGCCGATGGACCTTCACTGCCAACACTTCCACCAGTGATATGTGACCATCACGGTTGTGAAGCACGTCCTTGATGAAGCCTCGGACGACTGGAAGAGTACATAGAGAGGAATTTGGATCATCTGTGACCACTCCCACAGCACTACAGCCCTCCCTCTTACGGATCGGCTGGCCTGCGAAATTACCAACATCGGTTCTAACCCGATGGCAGTTTTGTGCCGAGCACGGCGCAGGCTCTATACGGGTTGTGAAAAGAGAGCCCTAAATGTTATTTTTGCGTGATTTGACTCTTTCCTTGGATTCAAATTTTGAGGCAGTCTCCTGGCATGATCAAAGTCAACCGGGGCGAGTGTTGGTCAATCGTGCGTACTCACCAAAGTCACTGTTGCAGACGGCCATGAGAAGCTCGGTATCGTTGCATGGACGACATGAAGCTGTGGTGCAAAACAAAAGAAACGGTCTTGCATTGTATTGAAAAAGACTTTAACAAAGATCAAGATTTTTTTTTCCCCCCTGGCAGTCCACCATCCAGACTGACGCTGATGGATGCAGTGTCATGTGACCACCTGAGGTTCGGCTAATCCCGCCTCTTTTCAAACGCTCGCAACCCTCATAGCAAAGAAAGTAAATGTTGAATGAAGGAATGTTGTGTGCCCGCCGTATTATCCTCCACCTCTTGACCTGCTCTTTGACTCCCATTGTTACGTAGCTAACGCGATGACCCCACCGCCCCCACCGCCCCCTTCCCGTGCCAGTGGAAGAACCAACCACTCTGCCTTCCAATCCACCGCTCGCGTATTCTCCAACTTTGCTCGACGCTCAGCAAGCCCGCACACATGGATCAATGCTGAGGCATTTGTGGAATCTGCAAACTATTTGCAGACTCAATTGAGGCCTGTTTGGCCCGCTGCCCTCCGACCGCCCGGAAGCTCTTAGGCCCACTGTGCTTTGTCGTCCAGGATGGGAAGCAGACAAAACGGCAGGCCGACTAGCAGCTGCTTGTCGTCTACATCGTGAACGCGATGTGGAATAAACCAGCTGCTGCTTTTTAGGACTTTATTAAGTTTTGGTCAAAAGGGTTAATGTTGGATTTATTATTTTTTAGTAATCATACATTCGCGTATTATTCGATTGATTCTCGCGTCGTCAATTTATGCTCGCAAAGAAGAATGCTTCTGCCTGTCATGATAGTTTGATTTTGCTTGCAATGAAGAACGCTTACGCTTTCAATAAAGATATATCCTTTATTATTTACTCACATATATAATAATTATATATTCTTCATTATATGATCACTTTTGCTTGCTGTACTGTGTGAAAGGTTAGGGTCGCAACCACCTTTCCGAGGACGTCGTTGGGAAGAGATAACTGTTAAGACTAAACAGTGAGCAAGGGTGAACAGTGAATGGAGACATCAACACCAGCTGCAACGTGATGTTTATGTGACATTTGCACACATGTACGTAAATTGCACTCACATACACACACATAGTCAAACAAGTTCAGTGTGTGTTCAACAGCCCCCACCCTTTAGGTTGGACACACCTATGTAGTAGCTTTCCCAATAAATGAGGAGGTGAAGGGGGAGATCGTTAGGGTTACGTGCCGAGAACTGAAACCGAACGCTTCTCCTCGTTCCCCCTGGTACCAGAATCGAGTCTCCTGTCTCCTCCTTTTGGTTATTCCCGAGTGTCAAATTGGACCAACCTGACAGTTATGAGCTAGTAGAATCAATTGAATTGCTCAAGTGAAGACCCTAATTGGCCCTTTTCTACTGAATTCTAACCACTCGCATTGATCAACAGTATTACCATTTCGTAAATCGGAATCATTTTGAATGAGAAACATTTGTTGTATGCTTCATAATTGTTGCCCTTACATTTATTATGGCTCTTGAAAAACAACAACCAGATTTTTTATTTTAAAAAAGATTCTCTTAAAGGGTGTCACGTCGCGTGCCCGCCAGCAGGTGGCGGGTTTTTTCCTCCGCCTGTTCTGCACACCTGTTCGTAATCTCGGACTGATTACCCTCCTATATGAAGTGACTCCGGCAGTCCTCTCACTGCCGGAGAATTCCTTACCGTGCCATTGCTCTCTCTCGCTATTTTCGTCGTTCGATAATTCTCGCTGCCCTTTTGCCTTACGGCCACTACCATCGTTTATTCGCGTTGCGACCAAATTGTTATTTGCTCTAGTTCTCCGATCTCTGTACTTCCTCGCTCTTTATTGTTTCGCGAGCGTTTTCGGTTGTCTTCCTTATTTCCTGGTCCTTATTTGACCAGCGTTTTCTGTTACCGTTTTCCCTGTCGGGCTCTTTTTGTTCATTATTAAAACCCTTTTGTTTCTTACAAGATCTTTTCGTGTCTGCCTTTTCCTGGGATCCACCTCGTTTTTTTTCTGTTGTGCACGAGGCGATTTCTCATCGCCTCGGGCTCAACGTGACAAAGGGTAACTCAAGGCACACATTTTTTTCTACGTTCCCCTCAGTAGTCTGAACACAGTGTTCTCATTTCTAATTACGAATGAAGTGAGGATAAGAAAATGGATGGCATGGGTTCAACATTAACAGTGGCCCAGTTGCCCGGGACCACAACATGACTGTTTACTGACACTGGACCAACCGAGCCAGAACAAATGTCGTATTTTATTTATTTTTAAGACCTCAATAATCGACAATTAAGACGTCTTTATAAGATAAGAAAATAAAGGTCTTCTTATCTTATACAGACGCAAACTATAAAATACTCATTCAAAATTCTCCATTCCATAAATAATCGGTCCAGTTCCGGTTCTGGCACACAACATGGCTCACCCAAATAGGCTTAATGTAGGACCCCCGAGTAGATCGAGAGGGTTAGTTAATTAAATAATTACATCTGAATTCCTCTTTCGGCTCATCAGTACGGCACTGATATTAATCGTTCTATGCAGAGGATAAAGGATATATGAATAAATGTCATGTTTTATAGTCAGAGAATGATTGCTTCTCAAGGGCAGATGAAAGGGGGAAACTCACTCATGTGGTCCAGACCGGGTGCTGCACTCCTGTTGCCCATCAGCTCATATCTGAAGCCCATCCGACGTGGGCTCCATGATTCACCTCCCGGCCGGCTGGTCTGGATGTAGATGGCCGGCACGTGTGTCCCTTCTGCCCTGATGCAGCTCACGTGCTGCGCCTGCCCGCCGTCGGTCCCCAGCGGCTCCAGCTCTCCGCCGCGGTCGATAAACAGGCTGGCGGCGCCGAAGCTGGGCGATGCTTTGATGCAGAGCATGTTGCGCCTGGCCGAGGAGAACAGGTTGGGTTCCAGGACCACCCGCAGAGCTTGGCCTGGGTAGAGCCACCTGACAGAGCCTTCTGTGCAGCGCAATCGCACCTGAAGCACCATCCTGGAGTCTACGCCGACTGGAAATCCACTGCATCAGCAGGAAACATCATTCAGGTCTGTTAGATATTTACTCTTTTTGTTCTCTATTTAATTTAATTTTATTGTATTTTTTGGGGCGGAGGGAAGCTTTCGAAAAACAAGACAAAAACACAACAAATTCATCAAACAAGAAAAATCCAATTGGGTTGATTCAACATGGACGGAGTGACCTGGATAATTGAGAACCTACACCGATGTAAAGTGTAAACAATTTTTAGTCAGCACATCAGTAGTAATTTTTTTTCTATCGATACGGTAACCGTATCTTTAAAATAATTGAAGCAAGGTCATATTCCAATTGAACAAAATGCCTTTTGTGAAAAATAGGCATTTGTTGCCGATGTTTCGGGGCTTTTGCATCATCTTTGATACGAGTCATGGCCCTCAGAGTACAGTACTGGTGAGAAAAACTGAAATAGCGGTGATGCGGCACAATCTGCTGAGATCCAATTCAAGAGCTCTATCAAAGAGTTAATATGGATTTGATCAACTCTGTCATGAATGAATGAATTTATTCAACAAAATGTTTCTTACTGTTGCTAGTTTGCAATGGTGTACAGCTGAGTTGGGTATCTACCGAATGGCGTATGGCAGGTTTCAAGGCAAACGTGGTGAAGCGACATTTAGCCGTTATGCTGCACGGATAAATGCTTTTTAATCCAGATTCATAACTTGGCTTCCCTCTGATACTTTTGATTCAGATCTTTCTTATAAGCATTTAAAATCAATTTCGCTGCCAGTAATGTTAGAAATCTATTGTTTATTTCTTTACTTGACTGGCGAATTCCCTGATATGTTTTGTTTGTAAACACATTTAAATGTTGTCAATGTACAGGCTTTTAGTCATTCTGAATAAGATACTTTTGTCTGCTCTACTTTGCTGTAAATGCTTTTAGGTGTTGTCCTTTTAGCTGTGTGACGCACACCTGAGTTGCCTTGTGTATGAAATGCATGAGCTATATAAATACAATTTACCTTGCCTCAACTCGACTGCAAACCACAAGCCACAATTTTGAATTCCACACTTTGACAGTGCCTATCACAACAGAGCCTAATAAGATTTACAAAGACTAGTTTTAAGAATGTCTCACCGTCTTTTGGCTTTTTTTTTAACCTCAAGAGTCTGAACCATCAACATATCTGAATGTTCGAATTGTTACGATTCGTATGTACTCAAACCTGTTGTGATAAAAAAATGCCAATAAAGGCATGGTGGATAAACAGTAATATAATTCATCTACTTGAATGCGGTTTAGGGTTATTTTCTCAATCACGTCTTCGCAGTCCGCATGGTTCCTTCCATGCAAATCAATGCCCGAAGCCGCACTTGCCTTCCGCTCCAGTTGCACAAGTCAGCCGCACAAAACCACACTCGCCGGCTCAGAATGAACGCGACCAAGACGAGCACGCTGGCAAACATGTCGAGCACGTTCCGAAGCATCCAAAGTCGTCGTGAGAGAAGCGCATGGCTGGAGTGTAACGAGCCGCCGCCCACTACGCAATCCTGGTTGATTATATGAGGCGCGTTCACGTGGTCCGCACGCGCGCTCACGTTCGAATAATTGATTGAAAACAGTGCCGCGCTGGTAACGGAATTTGGTAGCGTTTTGTCACTTTAACAAGAATGAGTTGCTTGGATGGGTCATTTTGAAGCTCCACAAATGAACGATGGATGGAAATCTAGATTCAACTGACATTTTAAATACAGTTCTGTCCCAGAGCCTGTGGGTTGAAATATTCAAATTGTAAATAATAATTTGATAGTTGAGAGCTGCGAGTTCAAATTAGTTGTGGGTTTATTTTTGACTGGTGGGTTGTTTATAAATTATTGTAGTTTTTATGATTATCTAATTTAGAGGATATTTTTGTAATTGTGCCATCAGATAGAAAGATGAGACTTTTGCATGAAAAAAGACGCATTGAGTAGTTTATTGAATTTTTGTGTATAAATAAGTAATTATTGTACAGTCGTGAACCAACTGTACGTTTACAAACGCAGGCAAACTTTGGGAAGAACAGCAAGGGTTTTGGAAAAGCAACATGCACAGGGACCATCCCACTATTTTCTTTCTTATGGTATTTTATTAAATGATTCATGTTGTTTTGAAATGCCTCACCGTTTAATTTGAAAATAATTTAAAAAATATTCTGACGAGCACGCGTTCCCGGTGTTCGCAGCGTCATTGAGCTGCCGAATGACATCACGCCAGCTTGCCCCTCACGTGAAAGCACAAAATGGAGGCTATGACTCAGCCACCTGCAAATATGTCAAGTGAGGTGTCTCCACCCAGACAATAGTTATATTGGATGGGTTTATAGTTTATATTTACAATGTGTGTAAATATAAACATGAATCAATCTTGGCTGACTTTAGGTTTATTATGCGAAACCTAGGGCGTGGGTGGAGGGGTGGGAGTGATGTCGATAGTGGCGCCATCTTGTGGAGACAAATGTGGATGTAACATACACGTCATCGCGAAGGCCCGCAAGCACAATTATTTAAGTTCTATGTGTGGAAATTATTGTCGTCACATACTGTATGTGCAAAAGATGATTCATTTTTGGGAGTACAATTAAAAAATACAAGTAAACGGTTTGTCAACGCAGTCATTTACGGATTATGATACATGTACGTAGGTGATTACATCAAAAGTAAAAGTAAGGTTTATTGTTTTTGCTTCAGATATGTTTCTACAGAAGTGAGTTTTCAGATAGAAATTCGTTTAATTTTCATTCATATTATATGGACATGGAAATAAAAGCAACGCAAAACTGAGTCTTAGCTTTGTGGTCCAAGGAGATTTTTTTAATGAAAGAATGAATGCAGCCGACGGCCCGACGACGGGGGGAAAATGTAAAGTTATACAAACATTCACCTCCAAAATTGATTGATCGGGTGTAAGCATAATAACGACTACATATATTTCCAGTGTCAAAACTAAGCCCCGAAGGTCACCGTTAAGGGCCGCGTAATTATAAGCTTTCATAATGAAAGCATTTTTTCTGTCAATGTCGACTCAAATCTCAGGTGAAGAAACTGAAATGAAGACCTCTCAACTTGTGCATATCCATGACAGGAAAAAACGCTTAACGCTGTACACCGTGAAACTTTATTTCCAAACCATTTAAAACTAAACCTCGCCATGTTTTCAACATGAATACTGCAACTCTGCACGTGCGTGAATGAATCTAAAAGTATTGCATCATGTTAGTGATTGAGGAGCAGCGGCATACCCGGAGCATACAAAGCACGCAAAACGCAATTTAGCTCAACCTTGGCTTGATTAGTTCTGCTGCACGGTGTTCATTCTTTGAATGATCCGACACGTGAAATGCAGGGAGGCCAGTAAAGTGAAACAAGCCGAAAGAAAAGTACACAAAAATGACACAAGTGGCTTTGTTGGCAGTCAAAACGGCTACAACGTATTCTAAAATTGGCCAACATTATATTGTGCATAAGAAAAAGAAGAAAAAAGCTTTGCTACTCTTTAATCATATGCAAGGATTTGCTTTATAACAATTAAATACTGACGTTTGAAAGCTCTATTTTTCAAATGTATATATTAGCATAATGACAGCAGCTTAATTGTTAGTAGCTTCATTAACTAGCCACAATATTAGGTACACCTGCACAAATGAACAATGTGTATAAAAGGCGGGCCATAAGTAGGATACACTTTAAATTAAGTACTTAAGAAGATGGCAAAAAATGTGATGTAACAAAGGCCCAAGGGAATAAATGACTGGGAAGGTAGCTTGGGTTTAAGGAAAGAAGGAAAAAAAATCAGGTCTGAGGTTGTGGAAGAACAAGTAGCTGGGCTAAATAAAAGGATGACAGCAAAATGGCAAAAAAGAATAAAAAGCAACCCTTTGGGAAAGGCCAGGAAGGGAAAAAGGAATAAAAGGAGAGAGCGAGGGAGAAAAACAGATTGAAGCAAAGGAAGGGAAGAAGTCAGGTGGGAACAAAGTAAGTTTCCGCAAAGGCTGAAAATTAGGTTGAAGCCAAGAAAGAATGCAAGGATGCTCGGATAAAAAAAAGGATCCGATGGGCTTTTGTACTTAGGCCAAAGCCTCGTCTAATATGAAAATAATTTGCGGGATCTCGAAAACAATTACAAACCTCTGACCTACTTTTGGCTCATCGACTATTATTTGTTAAGTTTGCAGCGGTCATGTCAAACTGAGAATTTAGAGGTTGACTTCCTCATTCCAATAGGAACAGGATACAGTTGTATAACCACGATAGTACTGCTGTCAGTGTCAATCTAAATTGTGCCTCCCAGCTGTCTCTAATAAAGTGACCCATGTGACTTCCTAAGTGTGTCCGAAAAGCTCCAGGACTGGTGTCGCAAACAAGAGATTTCAAATACAAAACCATCAAGGGGAGAGGGGCGGGGTCTTATCCAACAGGAACTGTCATGCTCAGGGCACCAATGAATCGTCCTGCCAGAATTTTCACCTCTTCTCGAGCACTGAATGAAGGAAAGAGCACATGGGCCTTTTGCGGACGTGCTGCATGATCATGCGGTCCGCAGTGAAGCGGAAAACCCGTCGTTTCGAATCCAGAAGTGCCTTCAGTTTCATTCATTTCAGAACTCAGGAAGTGTCAGCGTGCAATGAACAGAAATGCTATGAATCCCAAATTTTGGTGATGTGTTTTTCAAGAAGGAAAAGAGCATTTTTTTCTGTACTACTAAAAAAAAAAAATCACATTGAGTGAATACAATGTAGGGAATTAAAACAAGTTTTTGCATAAACTTTTGGTGTGTATGACATGGCCACCAGGGGCAGTATAATATAGTGATGCAGATGAACGAAGAAGAGTTTCGCGACAAATTTAAGTGACTTATAAGATGCAAAAATAGTAGTCATTCTTTGCAGAGGATAAAGAGCTTATGCCTGTTACTTTTGCTATATTGTCTGTTTACATGTGTTGACTACTTGACTTCAAATGTCACTTCTTAAAAGGTTGAGAACAATCACAACATTGATGCTAGTTCCGTTAGCCGGTCTAAGGTGTTTTGCACTGTTTGTTAGCATTAAGCTAAACGGACTTTCCGAAAGCAAAGCTGTGGGATTGTTTTAAATCCACATGCAATGGCCTCTTTTTTAAGATAAGATATCCTTTATTCGTCCCACACTGGGGAAGAAGAATCCTTTGTTATCTACCTAACTGCTGCTTGGTGTGCGGTGAGTTGAGTACTTGTCTCAAGTTTTTGCTCAGAAGTAAAGGCAAAAGATCCCGATGACCGCTCGTATCTTGAAAAACATGTTGGTCTGGTTACTCGTAAGTCAAGACAGCACTTCAAATGGTTTGCGACGACAGTCCTGGAACTTTTCTGACGAACCTCATCTGTGTTTCTCATCTTTTCTCTCGAAAAAAACCTTTGTCGGTGTAGTTCTCTCTGACGGTGACAGTGAGCAGGTTCATGGTGACGTCCGTGACGGTCACGGTGTCCATGTTGGTGAAACGAGGGTTCCACGAGGAGCCGGAGGCCGTGGGGGGACAGACGACCCCGAGTTCTTCTCCCGTAATTATCGGCAGGTTCCTGTATTTGTCACGGTGCTTCAGAAGCGCCAGGTAATGAGTCCTGCCTCCTAGGTCAGTACGAGTGTAGGGCATGCCCGTGTGGTCACTGCTGGATCTGGGCGAAATTGTGGTCTCCTCCTGGAACCTTCTGGTCAGCTGGGCCAGGCTGGGGTCAGAAGCTCTCCTGTCATGAGGTAAGCATCTCAACATTTTGGGGGCAGGTTCCGCGCTTTCATCGTCATCCTGCTCGTAACTGTGACGCAATTTGGGCTTGCGTCCTCTCTTTTTTGGACTTGACTCTTGGTGGGAACTTGTTGCAGATCTGGGCCTTCTTTCTGGTTCGAGTGCTTGGCTGACGACGCTCTCCCCTCGGTTGACGGCGCTTGGGGGGAAAATGGTGGGGACCACAGCTCGCAAACCTTCCCGTGCCCTCGGCGTTTTGATGGGCTCCGGGACCGGATAGGATACCTGGATGGGTCGGACTGGATCTCGTCTAAATTCATATGTTTTCTCTCGAGCTTTGGCCTGTGTGATGGTGACACAGTTAAGTACAACAAAACTGAATTTACGCAGTGATTCACTAGTAGGAGCACAAAATACACTTTGAGGACCACTGCTGTCAACCCAAGTAATGTAAATCCATATCCTTAAGCAACAATTTTACTTACTTTAGTTTTATTTTAAATCTGACAGAAAAAAAACATAAGCTAGGTACATAACTCGGTTAACTAACCTTCAAGAGAAATGTCTCAGGCTTGGGTCCTCGCTTTTTGGGCCCAAAAAGCTCTCTCTCACGTTCCCTTTCGAAAGAAAATGTTAAAAATATTAATTACATAACATTTATAACAACAAAGAATGTTTTGATCTTTATTGTTACGGCAATCTATCTACAAAGCTACAGTAGCTAGCAATCAAATTAGCTAGCTAAAGCAGCCAGCAGTCCATCTACAGATTCTAGACTAATTAACATGCAATCCAGCTAGCAAGCTATCGATATATCAGTCCATCTATACATGCATCCATCCATCCATAGCTAGCCACAGGAAAACGGAAATAAATTGAAATATTGAATTGAACTTTCTTTGGTATGGGATTATAATGCACTTTATTTGTTTTCTAAAACGGTTTATGTGTTTTGAAACGAGACCACGCCTCTTCCCGGAATGTATCTTTGGGCTCACCTCTCCTCAAAAGCTGCCAGCAGGCGCTCATCCAAGATGTTCTCCTCTGGCTCCCATGTACTGTACCTGGAACAGGGAGAGGCATGTTTGGCACCTTGCGGCGACACATCAAAGGATTGACTCTTGGGAATAAATTAATTTAACTTCATTGAACAAATGATGGAATTCGTATTATGAATGTTGGTCAGGCCTCAGCAATTCTGCATGTCTACTGTAAACACGGACGAGAAAACATGGCTCTAACAGCCTTGAACTGATATTTATGTTGTTCTATAGGCCGCCACCTGGGGTCGCTGCCCCCTCTGCACCCTTACGTATTGGTTTCATGAAGAGAACTGCGTACTGTACTCACTTGTGAGACCAGCCCTTCCATTTCACCAGATATTCCCAACGACCCTGCGAACAACACACACGCGAACACGCGCCCACACACACGCACAATCGGTTTATTAGTGCCATCGGGTTCGGGCGTGTCGCCGCTGCACAAACACACGCTTGCGTAACAGGCGGAACCCGAAAAGTACGGAGGGCCAACAAATAAAAGAAGCAGCAGCAGCAGCAGCAGCAGCAGCAGTAGCTGAGCACCACCACCGTACCCGTCGGATCCGTCGCTTGATGATGGACTCGGCGGCGAAAACGCTCTCCCCGACGGCAGACAGCTCCATGACGCTCGCTCGCAATTGCCCACGGTGCTGCGCTCTTATTTGCGCCCGCTAGCCCGCGTCCTCCTAGGACTGCTTAATTCCGCACATCCCATAATACGCAATCTGGCGCGGACAACGGGAGGGGAGGGGTGTACTGGTGACGTGCGCGCTGTTGCTAAGCACCGCATTAGGAAGGGGCGGGCGATAGCGGAGCGTGATTGGCCACCTTGTTGCTATGGTGACGATAAGGGGCGGGGTTTGAGTGCCGCGGAGCCTGTTGGAATGTGAGCGAGTGGCGGACCTGGTGGCTGCTGCTTCCCGGGAGCCATAAAGTCCCAACGGAAAACTTTTCAAAAGAAGATTGATTCACTTCAATGTATTTTATTGTCGTTATATTCACGAGCAGTCCCAGTCCACACAAAATGCCAAATGCATCTAAATAATTGATCACTCAGTGGCAATAAACAGAGCCCGCAGTACGACAAACGATGATGAAATGGTTTGTCCAATTTAATCATTTTATTTGATGTCCTTTCAGGGTGGTTATCACAATAAGAACGTTTTTTCCAGCACTTTGATAATGAAAGAAATGCGCATTTTATTGACTTTACATATGTTGAATGCTCCCTTCTTTGTGGTAAACTAACACGAAATAAATCAGCTACAGAAATGTTGCGTTCATTGGCGAAAACCCGCGAACAAAAAATGCGACATCAACATTTTTACTCGAATGTCTTTTTTTCCTGACCCACACAAGCAAGCTTTTAATTGCTCATAAATGGCCAATATTGCAAAATTATTTAAACCTAGACAAGTACAGTGAGATTTTTAAAAAATCATGTTCATTCAAAATGGGGGAAAAAACTGCCACCCTCTCGCCAAGTAATTCAAGTTAAAGGTGAACGTTTTTTTCCGGATATGAATTGGTCACGAAAAATTCATTTTTAAAAATGCAATGATGACTTTCCAACCTAGACGTCTGGTTAACTAACGAGTTAAATCACAGCTCATGAAGGACATTGGAGCGGAACACATTCGACTGCATTGAACATTTGATTTGATCAGAAATACATTTCAAGCTTAGAATGACAAACAGAACATCCCGTGACGCTGTTGTTTTGGGTCCATGCGGCAGCCTTATCATCACAAAATTCGCCGTTGGTATTTCCTAAAGTAAGAATATTATTTTCATCGGAGGTTAGATTAGTTTTAGCGCTGGATGGTGATTATTGTGCATTTGTTTTCATAAAAAAAATTAAACAAAACACATTCTTCAATATTTCTATGATTAAATTAAGACGAAGGATGACGATGATGATTATTATTATTAAATACATATTGTTGTTGTTATTCCTAGCCATTTTCTGGATCACATCAAACCAACAGTGCCAATTAAAACGGAACGAGAACATTTCTCTATTTGCACTTGACGTGACAGAATATGTAGGTCAAATTTTAAACTAAAAAAATGACGCGTCCAACGTACATTGGTGTGTTCAAATGTTCGAAATGGCGATTGCCGTTCACACCAAATTTTTAGATGACTTCTGCTGTTGATTCCACTCACAACATTAGCGATTTGCCTCCGTTTATTTTCGTTTATTTTCAAATAAAAGGGGAGCGTTATATTACTTATTGTATTTATGGCCGTTATAAAATATTTTTAAAAAATGAATAAAAATTAAAAGGTTCACTTCAACCTCTCATCGGTTATTTTCACCGTCATGTTAACATTTGTTTTGTTTGTTTACTGCTTCTCAGATAAGCTCCTCAAGTCCCAAAATGTTCGAGCAGCACGACGCATATAAACGCAATTTATCCCCAGCAATAATGAAAACTGTCCATTGCGTTCCTACGACGATGTTGAGAAGGTGAGCGTGCAAACGTGACGACGAGCAGAAGCCGACCAGCGTTTGATGCGGCCTGACGTGACGCGATCATATATGGGAACGCGTGTAAACGTCACTCAACGCAGCGGCGTGCGTAGGTTTGTGCCTCTCACACAGCGGGCGCACGCTTGCATCTCCATATTTGGACGCAGGTCGACGCTAACGCGGAAGAAGAAGAACAGAGTGCGAGTGAGCGCCACTGGCTCGGTGGTTTCTGGGCAACTCGTGTATGCTGCACACTTACTGGCGTGCGGACGACATTTTCTTTTGCAGCGTTTCTAAATGAGAGGAAAGACATTCGCGGAAGATGCGCGGTGCACATTTCCGGAGTAGCCATTTATAATTCCGCCTCGACAAAGCATGTTTTGGTTGCGACTAATTTAAGATGGACTCATGAATCATACCGAGGAGGTCTTTAAAATATTTTCACATGACAATTGTGTACGGCGCCAACATTGTTCCATTGAAAGTGAGCATCATTGCAAGAAGAATTTCAAACGTGCTACCGCCCCCCTCTCGTTTGCATCCAAAATAACCTCAGTCGTGTTGTCGTTATCATTACATCTTATGCAGGCCTACCACATTTTTTTTATAGCCAGGGGCTATTTGCGATATAAACGCGGCTAGTGAGGCCCAAAATGAATTCAAAGCTGGTTGGAATTTATTCCGGCAGGCTGCAGGCAGGCCTCGTACGACGTCTGATTTAAAAAAAAACGGAATGTCAAACATTACACATGCTCTCAATATGTCGGCCCGTTGCACTTGAATGCATGATTGTGTTGTCCGCGCACACGTGCGAGGCACAGGCGGGTCACATGATCGAGAGAATCGAATTATGCTGTTGATTAACCTCCACCTCCCCGTCCCCCCTCCCTCTGTAAAGTCAGGGAAGAGACACACATGACCTGTTTTTTTTAAACCCCTTTTGTACTTTGCTTTCACGCTACAAAATTACAAACGCGTTTTGTGAGGTTTTTACAAGCGTCGGCTAGCGTGGCTGCATTTAGCTACTGTTAGCTCAGAATCGCTGCGTCATCGTGACAAATATTGAGAAGAAAAGAAACAGACAGCGAGAGAACGGTCAAGTTTACCCTGGGCCAGAGCGCTCCAGCGTGCTCGAGGAAACAAATAATTGAAATGTCCGGTGCTTGTTTTGACATTCTTTCGTGCTATAGTCCTGTTTGTTGCTCTTAATAGAGCAAAGAACCATATTTGGTCAGTCCATAGGGTTAGCTGACTGTAGGCAGCGCAAGTATGTGATTTATCCCAGCTACACTTCTACCCTTAGGACCATTTTTTTTTTGGTATTGTATGTACTGAATAATTTCAACTCAAGCGTGTCTACTAAATGGTTAAGAGAGGAATAACACAACAGTCAACAGCTGCCGTCCTTCAAATTGCTCTAATGTCGAGATAAACTTCAATCAATGCAAAGGACCTTTGTACAGGATTGTTTCTGATAATACAACATGAGCGTTTTCTTTTCTGCGTTCGCAAGCTGCTGTAGCAAAATCTAAACCAAAAGCACAAATCACGCAAGACAGTGATTTGCATTCGTGGTGGATGCGGCGAATGATCACAGCCTGTTACAGTTCAGTTGTATTCAACTTGAAGCTCGATGCTTTTGTGTTTCACTTGGAACATTCAAAACTGTAAAGTGAATCCAAAGATTTGTTTTCTAAATACACATTTGAATATTTTTCTTGAAAGACTGGGAATTTTGATGACAAAGCATTAAGCTGTTTTTCATTATTTTAGTTGACTTTTATTATTATGTTTTTTTAAAGGAGGCGTGGCTGAAATTGTGAGATCCTCCTCTCCCATTTCTGTAAGACCTCGATCGTCTTCATTCACATCAGCGGTTACTGCCGCGTTGTAAAGGGTTGTGAACGACACTTCTTTGTGGTACGTCAGATTTACAACACAATTATTTTCACTTTACGGGGACTTAAAAAAAAACACGTTAAGAAATAACAAGACTGAAGCGTTACTCGTAACTTTGTTCTTTATTGTCAAAGTGTGCCGACAGCAGTGAGCCAACTGACTCCCTCGCCAACTTTGATGACAATCCTTGTAACCAAGTGCAAGAGAGGCTCAACAGATAAAACCCCGACAAAACAAAACAAACAAAAAAGACAGAGAAAACCAACGTTAGCACATTTGAAACATTTGTTCAAAGATCACTTGGAGCTTCTTCTGCCACGGATTCAATAAATACGCTCCCTTCCGGTGCATTCTTGTAGGATTTTTAGCATTCTTAAGACTGGGTTTTGCATTCGGTGTGCGTATAGAAGAGGAGTCCTGCTGTACATCCCACAGATACGACATTTTGCATTCTAAGCAGCAGAAACAAATCAGCTAGCGCCCACGAGAAGTGTCACATTCCGGTCCTCGAGGGAGAGACGGAAGAGATGCGGGAAGGCGGCCCTCGAGGACCCGAGTTTGAGACCCCCCCCCGGCTAGACTGTGTTCAACTGTCCATATACCAAAGGTTAGATGAGTCACATTTTACGGGGAAGGAGCGACCGGCGAACAAACAGCAGTCATGCGCCTTTTCAGATCACGTAAAGCCCGACGCAAAGAACTGAGCAGAACGACACGAATTCGATGCCCGCCTGAATTTGCGTACGTCCGCGTCACGTCGACGTGGCAAGATTTCAAGCGAGCCGATCGCGCAATAACGAGGTACGCTCCCGTTTCCTCGATCAATTCATAGTTTCGAGACGCCACGAATCAAACAGCATTTGCGCGCGATCAACCAACACCAGAACGATGAATCGATTGCTCATCGCGAAATCGAAAACGACGTAAGAGAGTGGCACTTTGTCCCAAATAATAAAGGCAAATGACCAGAATTGACGGGTGGATAAAAAACAAAACAAAAAAAGGAATTGCTTTCAATTTGATCTGAGATCTCTATCGACATCACAAGTTCCTCTCTAACACTCACCAGGACCCCAAATAATCCATCTAATCGATACAAAATACAGATTTACCTTCATACATCTGAGATTACAAGTTTGGTACAGATATGGAACAATGGAATATATTCGTAGACTGTTTTATTATTTTATTGTTGTTTTTTTTTTGGAGCTTCATACATCCCATCGAATGTATTCACTCAAATCCTCGAGGGGCACTTGCTTGGCTACGTTTCAAAGTTATGGTATAAAACATTGTATGAAACATATTCAATTTGAATTATAAATTAGAACTTTGCATATGTACAAAATCTCCGTTGTTTTTTTTTGTTTGTTGTTTTTTTGTTTTGTTTTTTTACAATATGCACATGTGGACAGAATCGGTCAGTCATTCGCTTGCTTAGAAAGAAACGTACTCCTTGAAGGTGACGGTGAGACTGTTTGTTGTGACATCAGTGATGATGATATTCCCCATGAAAGGAGAGATTTTTTTCCCAAGCGCCGCTTGAGTCTTCTGCGGCGTGTCCTCGCTCGCCGCGGGGGCGTCTTGGGCGGCGGGCGTGGGCGGTGAGGGTTCAGGTTGCGCAGCGCTTTCGGTTTGGGGTTCGAGTCCGGGAGCATGTTCGGGTTGGGGGTCAAGTTCGGGCTGCGGCTCGGGTCGGGGGGCGGGGTCGGCCCGGGTCTCCGGCTCAGTCTGCCGCTTTGTCTTGGGGCAACTCAGGTCCATGGGCTCCTCCTGGCCGCCACCGCGGTCCGCCGCATCGTACGCGGCGATACGTCCGGCGCAGTGGAGGTCCATGGGCTTGTCCTGAGGCGGACCGAGCGCGGCGCCGGAAACGCCGAGGCTTCTGGTGGCTAACAAAGTCTTGGAAACCCTGCGCTCATCCGCCGGCTCGGCCAGTTTTCTCTTCCGGCTGCTGGGGTAGGACGGAATCCGGATGTGCTCTATAATCGTCGACGTCGGGACGTTGCCGTCGGCCGGCCAAGACGTCGGCGGCGAGCTGGCGGTCAGCTGCAGCGGCAGATCATCGGGTAAGTCGGCCTGACCTCGAGCGACCTCTGTGTTGTATTCCTCGGCCGTGCTGGGCGAAGGCTTGAAGAAATGTCTGTCCTTCGGGGAGCACTTTTGGGGGTGATCGGCGGCGGGGAGGGAACTGCTGCCGCAAATCTCTTTGGGAAGACCGTTCTCCGCCATTTTGGTTCCGTGCGCGGGATTGCTCGGCGGCGCCGGGCCGTTTGGCGTTTTCTCCACCCCGCTCGACGATTCCCCGTGTTTGCCCTTTGCTCCGTGAACCTTATTGCCGTCCATGTACTTGCTCATGACGATCACGATGCGTCCGTTCTTGTTTTTGTTCTTGATGATCTTCATTTTGCCGCCGACGGAGCTCGGGAGGGTGGCGTCTTTCGGATCAGCCTTCAGAGACTGTTCGCTTTCGGCGTCTTTGGGAGCCGCTTTCCTTCCCTCCACCGCCTGCTCTTTGACTTTACTCAAGCAGCCCGTGTCTTTGTCACGCACCCATTTCTGCTGCAGCGCCAGAGGCAGATTCCAGCCGGGGTTGGCAGGTTTACTGGCTGCTTCCTGAACTTTGACCACCTTCTTAAGCTTTGAAGCCTGAGCGTCGTACATTTTCGGGTCGGGCTCGTAGTGGTGGTGCTTCTTGCTGTTGAGCTGATAGATGTACTTCTTCTTGCTGTTGGCGAGCTGCTCGACGGGCACCTCCTGGCTGCTGGGCTGGTACTGGTGGTGCTTCTTGCTGTTTAGCTGGTACTGCTGAGGTTGGGAACGCTGCACCGGGACACCGTCCGACTTGGGGCCGTCGTCTGCGTCCGCGGAGGCGTCCTCTAAGCTTGCAGGGATACTTGACCTCCGGGCAAATGAGGGAACCTGAAAGGATCGACAAGATGCTTTGAGTCCGCCGCGTGAAAATGAAAACGGAACAGGAATCTTTGTATTTCTGACCGGCTTGGAATGTTTTGTCCACCTCTAGTGGGAATGAACAAAAAAGGAGATTTGTCCAAAGCCCTGAGGAGGCCCAGGCAAGAGAATGCAAACAATACTTTGTCTCCACTGTTTGACACTAACAAATCAAATGCTCTACGGCAGTGGTGTCAAACATAAGGCCCGCGGGCCGGAACCGGCCCCGCGAGGAGGATTGATCAGGCCCGCGGGATAATTTAAATGTGGGGAAAAAATGCATAAAAGACAGTATGAATGTTTTTAATAAAATGCAATTCATGGATTATCCGATAGGGGGCAGACTGTTTTCTCTTTAGTTTGTAAAGTGCAGGCAGGGATTACATTTTGATTTGATATGCACATGTATAAATGGTTCAAAAATTCCTTCCTTTATAAATCTCGATTCATCTTAAAATGCATAACTATATTTTTCAATACCAATTACTAGTTCAAGTTTTGTGCCTTTGCACAATTCAGTGTGATCGGTTGCAATGCATATTTGTGAATGATGAAAGTCAATTGCACATTTGTCAAAGGAAATCCAAGGTGTTTCGTGAAATGTTTTATCAAAAGATATGTTCATGAAATGTCAACATTTTCCAAATCTTTGTGGTTCACAAAACCAAAACAAAGGAAAGATGATATTTGGGATATTTTTTGGCAGCGTATGGTATCATTTTAATGGTCCGGTCCACTTGACACCTGCCGAGGCCGAATGCGGCCCACCATGTCAAATGAGTTTGACACCCCTGCTCTACGGTATGGATATTTTTTTTTCCACTGCAACGCTTTTGGCCCGGGGCCTTGCTGAAGCCACAAATCTAATGGTGATGTAAGACCTTGGCACAATCCCCTGCAAAAATCCATCCAAGACTCAATTCTTTGTCTCTCCCTTTAGAGGATATGAATAGAGTGCATCCGCCGAAGACTCTGTGCTTACGCAAAGATAAAACGCTGTGCTTGGATATTGAAACACACTGCGCCATAACCGGATCTATCCCACCCACCCCTTTCTCCCTCCAGCACAGGCTGACCCATCAGGCTCTCAGAGGGGCACTGCTGCGGAACGCTCAAGACCCTTTGGCTGTGACCTCGGGTCAGAGAAGTGCCACCAGACATGTCACGCTTCATCTCTTGATTCCTGACCACGAGTGACTCCAGCTAAGGAGCGCTGCCGCATAGCAACCGGCCGATATGTCCACATTTGCTTCATAACAAGGTCCATTAAACCCGGAAAATGGGACAAACCCAAGCACGACGCCGCGCCGGTTTTAGCTAACGTGCTGACTCACTCGCTCTAAATTGAGCATGTCCTAAAAAAACCCCCCACAAAACACAACGAGTCGACTGTATCCTCCACGCAAAGCCAGACAGTAGAAGGAAATAATAAACATCCAGATCCAACAAGCTCGATCAGGACGCACTTGCGTAACCTTGGGAAACAAACCGAGGACAAGCCAGATGAAGAACCTCTCTCCCCCCCCGTTGCTGCCTGAAAGAAAACTAAAAATAACGACCACCATAATAACAGCGGCTCAAGAACGCCTCACAGGAATCTACCCCACCCCCCCGCCCCCTCTCCCGTCTGACCTCTCACTGATAAGAGAGGCGTGATGAAAATTACCTGCAGTAGAAGGTGTTTTGGTTTGGGCCCCCGTTTACGATATCCCATCAGCTGTTCCTGCCTCTCCCTGTGAAAACAAAAGGATAATTATAGCTTCTCATGTCTTGTCTTATTGAAGTGATATCCGATAAGAAATGGCCTTTGGGATATAGTCTTCCTCTTCACCTATTCAAGGTCAAATGTGGAATTTGGCGATGAAAAACATTTTTAAAAAGCCAACACGTGACCGAAGCATTGTGCTCTGTATTTGCATGGCGCTCCACAGTAATCATCCCGTCTGTATTCTCATTATCCTGCAGAAATTCAATTAAGGCTTTTCAGCCAAGAGACTCTCTGCTTGTCTTTCAAACATCCGCCCTTGTGCCACTTCTCATCTATACGCTCTCACAACTGTAATGGGGGTCATGTGGTACATGTCAAATGGGATAAATACATGTGAATAACCCCAAAGATGAATACAGGCTCATGGTTTAGCAGGCTGCATGTCGGGCTAAAGTAGAACAGGGATTTTGGAACAAGATGGGAGGACAGATGATGCATAATGCGCGTATAATGGCAAGGCCGCGATGAAATATTACCACCAGGAATAAACCTTGACTAATCAGCGACTCGTAAATAACCAGCGGCGGACGAAGGCCGGCTAACGCGGCTCTCGCCGAGCATGCTTTGGGGCCTACAGATGTTCAAGACATCAAGGCTGTGATGGTAAACAGCCGAGCGCTTATTTCCAAAACGCAGAATCCGACGAGGTGACCCCTATTCACAGAAGATTTGGCAATTACAGGCTCCCTTGTCGGGTCCCCTCCCCCATCCTCTGGGAGCGGGGAGGATTCAGCACACAAGCAGCCCTCCGTGACCATCAGGACGGAGCCAGACGCACACATGCGGGCTGCCAGCGTTACACTGCAGAAGCATGCGTGTCAATTAGCCCCTTTCTAAAATGCAAATCTTGTTCTCTGACAGGGGGGAGCGTCGATGAGTCCTGCAGCTCGCGCACCATTACTACTCATTAGCATTTAATGTCAATGCCTGGCTAAGGTTTGTGATTATGATGCAGGCCTCAAACTTGCCCCAAAACCTTCCAAGTCTGTGCATCCACTTCACAGAACATGCAAAAACGCCTCCCCGCAACGCTCACTGGTCATTTTATTCCGATATTACAATACGGTGCTGCTTGACCATGGTGGCAGATGACAAATAACTTGACAACGAGCGGCAGTTTGGCAGGTGTAATTCGTAAATATTTGTCCAAAACGATGCTTCAGGCTCTTTATTGCCACTCTTAGCTGAAGTTTATTGTCAAACTAAACATCAAATATGGAGAATTACAACTCGTGTATTGTAAACAACATTGCTTTGTCTTAAGGAACGTCCGCTCCGGTGAATGCTAATAAACAATGCATCGCATATGTGAAGACAAATGACAGCGCAACGCATTTACACAGCTAGTACCCATACCTCAATCCACCCCTGCATCTACGATGGCATAGTGCATCCTACAAAGTCAGCAACTGCAGGTATGTTGCATCTCGTTTTTAAAAATTTTGATTCAAACAATATAATGCATGATATAAGTCTAATTCATGTTTACCAGCTCTACCCAGTGTATCAGCGTTCAGGAAACTCTCACTGGCCCTTTTCCCAGGGGGTCAAGGGGGGTATCAGAGCGAATGGAGCGTGGCCCCTCCCCCCATGCCCATATAAGGTCACGGTCGAGTTGGAGGAGGCCTCCACAGTCAAAGTCCAGCCTGAGTCTCACCTGTATTGAAACGCAACCAGGAGGCGCGGGTCAAGGATGTTTTCTTCTGGCTCCCAAGTGTTGTATCTGCAGGGAGGGGCCAAAATAACTGTCATAATGATGGTGGGCCAATGAAGCCCCCCCCCCCCACACCGACACCATTCCAAGTCATATTAGGCGATATAGACAGGTTATGCTGGCATTTAAAAGTAATTACAGGCATTGCCGCGACTCGGTTTGCATAAGAAAGCGGCACATTTGATCGCAAACGGTTATTACTTAGTTAGGAAGAAGGTGGAGGCGGAAAAAAGGGGAAAAGGATCTGTTGTGTGTGCTGTCTCCGCGCGCCAACATACAGTCGGCCATTTTAGCAGCTCTGTCTCTCAAATTCGTTGGCAGAGCAGAAATAATTAAAACGGGATTACATGGCCGTGCCTACCCTCCCTTTTCCCCTCGCATAAATTAGTGAAGGCATCCACGGATGAAACACTTGCCCGCATACACACACTGCGCCCGCGTATGCCCTCTCTCATTTGCATTATCCGCACATTATTATGATTAGGAAGAGGCAGTATCAAGACTTACTTAGGTGACCATCCCCGCCACTTGACCAGGTACTCAATCTTCCCCTGCGTTGATAGAGAGAGAAAAAAATGCATCCCCCCTCGAGTTTTAAACGCACCATTGTAATACGTGTGCCGTTTTCCCCCCGACCCTGCAGTTTACCTTGCGAATGCGCTTCTTTTCGATGCCCTCCACCGCAAAGACGTGCTCCCCGGCGGCAGGGAGCTCCATTCTCGCCGCAATCCGACCTCAAGTGACGGGTTGGAGGGGGGCGAAAGCGATGTATGCAAAGAAGGAAGGGGTAAAAAAAAAAAGCCAGACAAGGCAGGGTGGTCGCGCTCGCTCGCTGGCTTGGTTGTTTTCCAGTGTGTATCCAAATCCAAAGCGTTATTCCCGTCCGGCTCGCCTAGTCCCTCCTTTTGCACACCCCACGAACAGTCCTGGCAGTGTGCATCGAGAGAGACAGTAACAGCCGAGCCGTCGTGAGCTGATCCAGTCGTGCAAGAGCTCCGGCTTTGGCGCATGACGTCAGAAGGGGAGGTGGAGACCTCTCCTGGTTGGGCTCCATCCCTTCTTCTTCTTCTTCTTCTCCTTCGTCGTCTTCTTCTTCTTCGTGGACGTGTGGGAATTTAAATAAATCACTACGTTAAGTGTCGCGGCACTTATGCGCCAACGGCGTATTTCATGTCAGGAAGCGAGGAGGAGGGAGATACGCCCTTCTCATATGTGTTTACGTATGGGCGCAATAATGTACGTGCGTGAAAATGTCAACCGCAAAAAGAGGAGTGGTACCTTCAGCAGCCAGCAAACATTTCGGATTTATGATTTAAGGGTATCAGAAATGACACATTAAAAAAAGGGACATTATGACACAGTTATGATGCCAAGCAGCCCAAGACAAAGGCAAAACGTTTAGCGCTTACCAGACGAAGCGTACAAGTGTCTTAACGTGTCTCGAAGTACGAAATCCTAAGGACGAACACAGCATTTGGGAGTTTTTCAGAACCGAGTGTAGGAACGCGTGAATTACAGGTGCAATCTGTTTGTCTTTTTTTTTGCTTTAAAACTCAGCAGAATTCTGTTAAGGACATTCCGAGTCCATTACAATTTACAACCAAATTAAGAATAAAACAATAGGTTCATTGCTGCTAGACGAAGCTGATTTATATGAACTCTGTAAGAGCCACGCAAGTATTTGTAGGGAGAATTTCAAGGGTAAATGAATAAACTAAGTGAAGTTTTCAGTGCAATTCGGTTTTTTTATCCCTCAAGGTTCATCAGTTCGCAGCTAAATGGGGGAAAGGAGCCATTCAAAGACGAATATAAACCAAAATGTGTTTTAAAAAATGTCGACACGGGTCATGCTGCGGGACTCCACCGTTGTGAGTCTCAGGATAATAAATCTCGAAGTGTTGCTGGTGGGGCGTTTTGGGGGATGATTTTCATTGTGACAACACTGTCAGAAGTAGGCTCGTGTATGACAAAATGCTCACGTAACCTTTCCCATCTTTATTCCTGTAACTAACGCCTCGCCATTTTACCGCTATGAAGATAAGATGTACTTTTTTTCTTCTTCTTTTCAAGTGAGAGTGTTACACCAACAGCAAGGTCACGGCAGCAGCAAAGGAAAAGACACTTTAGACCAGAATTGAAACATTTCTCCCACACTTTCATCCAGGTTAAGTGGCTTACTTTGTCACTTGGTTGTTTTTTTATCCGTCGCGGAAAAGGCCACAGTTACAGAGTCCAAAAATGTGTCTTATTTTGAAGTTTCTACCTTTAGTGGTGATAATGAACTCCTTTAGTTCATATTTTGTCGGTGTTACTCGATTGCAGCCGAAATTCAGCTTATTATGTACTCACCCTTTAAACCCCCCCCCCCCTCCCCCCTACCACCACTACCACAAATGCGCGTGTTTGCCTTGTAGATTTGCTATCTCAAGACTTTGAGCCCATTAAAATCGTTCGTCTTGTAACTCTGGCCGTCATAGCATGGATTCACTCACTTTACTTATTATTATTTTTTTGTTTATGCGTTGACTCTGGGTTCCAGCTTTTCATACAAAAAAAGTGCCGATGCCCTGTAAGGCAGCACGGAGGCTAACATTTCGATATTCTCACTGCACTGAGCAAATATAGGTCTCACACACGCGCGCGCGCGCACACACAGACACACACACACGCACGCATACACACACTCGCTCTCTCGCTTTGTCTCTCTTTCGCCCTCTCTCTCCAACACACACTACACGCACACACACACACGCGCGCACACTGATTGTCAGACGAGTGCCATGTCCTCTGGGCTCAAACTGCCGTTAATTTAAACGTTGAAAGACGGTAAATTTTCACCTTTTCAGTTTTCACGCCACCATTATTCGTCGGAGCCGTTCATTTCCCGTTTATTTCCGCCTCACGTGAGCAAGAAACGTGCAAATCGCTCACGTCACTTTTAAGTGCGGTCACGAATGTGTGCCCTTGCGTACTGTAACAGTGAAATAAATACATTTGAAAACAGAATACATACAAGAAAATCACTGCGGACTGGATTTGAAAATGCGCCCCGAAATGCAAAACTTGTGCTTAATGGCGATCCCCACCAACCCAAAACACCCGCCAAACACCTCCGCGCTGAGGCGGGCGTTTTTTTTCCATGCTTGAAAAAATAATTCAGCATGAAATGGGTTAAAACGAAGCCCGCAAAGCAGAGCTGGGGAGAGCAGCCTATTGCGCGCAGGCACGATCTATCTCTGCCCCGCCATATATGGTCATGCACCGAAAGCGGCCAAATACACCGCTGCGCGCCTTGCAACGCTCCACTTCGGCACCGCAAATGAACACGGGGGAGGCTTAAGACCCCACTAGCAGCGAAGTCGTTCGATTAAAGCGTTGAATTTAGCCCCAATTACATTTTTTACACCGCCCCCCACCCCACCCCTCCCGCGGTGCCCTCCAGCCGCGGCCACGGAGCGCACACGCCCTGCTTGCCTAGCAACAGCAAAAAGAGAGACAGCGCGACACGCAGAGAAATTAAATCGGGGGCAAACACTCGAGCTTGGAATGTGCAACCTCTCTAAATGTCGAGAAATCCCACTCATATGTCACAAAATGCACGCGCGAAGCGTGAAGAAGAAGAAGGGGTTAAACGCCATTGTGTGAGTGGATTTGGCTGATCGTCAACTCGTCGGCTAGATGACATTTTTTATGAAGCGTCCACCCAGTTGGGGAAAACCGCAGAGAATAGAAATTATTCAATGAATTTAGTTTTGAAATCGCGTTCAGCCTACGCAGACGTGTTGCACATCAGCAGAGCCAGTCGATCTTTTTCTTCAGCAAGTGTGTGTGTGTGTGTGTGTGGGGGGGGGGGGTGTTCGTGTGTGCAACAACCAAAACTCATAAGTGGACGCACCCATAGAATGTACAAAAGCAGGATTTCATAATGTAAGGTCAAGTATAAATAATTTCAGAACATTTCAAAAACAGGACTGCCTAAAAAAGGAACCAATGTGTTGGTGTTATCTATCGATCGATCGATTTTTTTTAATGTAGCAGACTTAGATAGTTTCTTAAAGAGTCCACCAAAGATCCTGAAAAAAGATTAAGGGGCAAGGAATGAAAGAATGATTCAGAAGTGGGATTTTTACATAGTGGAGCTCGATGGTGCCCCATAAAGTTGATTGAAAATCTGGGAAAAAAAGTGACAAGGGAGTCAGAAATGATGAATGATACTGAACACAGTTGCTGCATTGGGAATCATCCACCATTCTTATACAGGTGACATAATTTTATGCTCAGGCCAAAGCCATGTCTAATGTAACGAATGGATTGGTTTGACAGCAAAGACACATAAGAAATTGAATCAAATTTGGTGAAAATATCATGATAAAGTATATTAAAAAAATGAAGCCACAAAGCATTTTTCTCCCTTCAAGATTCTGTAAAGTGAATTCTGACAGGTTTTTTTTTAAATCGAAACACACATTTGAAGACTGTTAAAAATGACGAACGACGAAGAAGAACTACTGTACTTAAATTGTTTTTCACCTTTTCAGTTTTGGGGGTTGGGGGTCTAAAATGTGGCCCCGTGACGCACTTTTGACTCACTCCACATGAGAAATTGGATACCTTTGTTCACATCTGTATTTATCTGGCACAATTACATATTAGATATGCTTTTCCCCTGGAAAATAAGTTATCTTTTTGTACAGTCCACTAGCGTGGCTGCTTTAGAGCACCTCGTTGTCAGCCGTGAGTACACGTCGTGAGGGTGGAGGAGTAAGGTAAAGAAAAAGAAATACAGACAAGGGCTTCGGCTTTAGAGCGCCTCGTTGTTGCATGACAAAGCCTCGCAATGAAGGCGATATTCCAGTCATCGTAGGCTTGAAGCAGCAATATTTTTATGGCTCAAACGTGTTAATGTGTAGACATAAGGAAGATGCTGGAAGAAGGAGGACCCATTTTTTGTAGCTCTGTGGGCATGCCCTATAACAGGGGTGTCAAACCCATTTTTGTTGTGGGCCACTTTTTAGTTACCGTTTCCCTGAGAGGGCTGTTATGCCTGAAACCATATTTTTAAAAAAGTCAATCATAATGGTTTATTCCACTATTGTTTAAGTTACTGCAATAAGGGGTTCGGTAACAAGAAAATGCTTACAATATGTCACTTACATGTATTTATAACATATAAGAATTTAAACATTTGGTAAGTACATTTTGGAAGTTGACATGTTTGGTTTGCTTTCGTGGGTCACATAAAATGATATGCCGGGCCAGATTTGGCCCCTGGGCCTCGAGTTTGACACCACTATAGTGTTTGACAGTTGGCTTGATTTTTCATTATTTTAAAGCCTCGTTTTTTTGTTTTTTTGTTTTTAATATTTGGGAATTTAATTCACTTTTGTCAGTGTTGCTAACAACACTCTGTGGTGTTAAACTGACAAGACATTTATATTGACTATGCAGCAACAAATGACAGCACTAGTCGTCTTTTTGGCACATCTTGACTTCCTTGCAGAGGCACTCCAAATGTGTCAGATTGTATGGAAATCTCTGATGTGCAGAATTTAGACCTAGACTCTGGCCGGATGACTTTCCAACACATGTTGTTTTGTAAAGCAATTCTTTTTGGTCACTTTGGCCGCTTGCTTGGATTCATTGAATTCACCCATCATTTTTGCAAGCGTTTGCAAGTGTTCCATTTTGGCAACCAAAACAACCTCCAAGTTGCAGTTTCAGGGGAAAAACAACTAACATGATGCTACCACCGCTATGCTTTAGAATAATGTTTGTCTGGTCTGGCGACATGCTGTGTTGTTTGTGTGCCAGATTTCTTCAACAACAACAAAAACCAAACCCCAAGAGCTGGTAAATTGTGACGAAATGGACATGCGGAAATCCTCATCTGCATAAACAAGTCGATTGTGTTGCGGGTGTAACAGGACACAGATTAAAGCATAAATGCGGAATTATCCTCTAAATTCCTCTTGTTAATCTCAACCTAGCGCAGTGAAAGTGACTCCAAATACAGACGCCCATCCAGAATCTGCCAGAAAACTGATCGTCCGGTCTTACAATGTTGCAAACTAGTTCTTTGCTGCAAGTTTATTTTGACCTTGTTGCAACACACCAAGGTCAAAAAGCAACACTTATCTGGAGCACACAAGGTTAGGCTTTTTTTTTGTTATCTCAACGTGGCCTTGCTTTGACAAGGTTGTCTGTGTTTTAATGCAACACGAGTAGCAGAAAGATAGTGAGGTCGTGTCATACAAATGGCTTTGGGAAATTGGAAAGAGTGTGATTTCTGCGAGGATCGTGAAGCATTGTAGAAATAGTCGTGAAATTTTATGCGATTGTTCGAGTGTTGTTTTCATGCGTGTGTGTGTGTGTGTGTGTGTGTGTGTGTGTGTGTGTGGGAGGACCAAGGTCAGGTTATGTCATGATCTCTGCAACGCTTTCTGCAGGATGCACATACATTTCAACCTTGTGACCTCACCCCCCCCCCCCCACTCCTCTCTTTTTATTCTCACTTCCCCATTACACACACACACACAGCTAGAGCATAATCACCTTGCCTAAAATTGTAATGATGGCTTGGGCACAGCCAGGAGGCCTCCCCTCCGTTGGCATCAGCCACCCACGGGGCCGGGAGTGCCATCTGAGGGAAGAGAGATATTTTGGTGAAAGGGAGCTGTGTGTGTGAGTGGGGGGGGGGGGGGGGGGGGTATAAAAGAAAAAAAAGGAGGAGGAGGAGAAGGCCATGATGAGAGATCTCCGCATTGGGCAAGAGAAGCATCCGATTCGTTCCTGCGGAGGGTGAAAACAGTTGATTGGGACAGAGTGCAAGGACGGAGTGGGGAGAGGGAGAGAGGGAGGGAGGGAGGGTTGAGTGGTGGTATTAGAAAAATGTTAAGAGGGCTCGAGAGCCTGGCGGTGCTCAGCAGGCGGTCATTAAAGTACACTATCAAACAGTAAAGACACGCAGACGCGCAAAAGCAAAATTCTTTGTGAAAACGCCTCAACGTCGCCAGCGTCTTAATTAGCTTTAAATCTGCTGAGTGGACTAATGAAGCTGTACGGAAAAAAAAAAAAACTGTCCTCGGATTGTTTCTGCAGGTGCAAACATGCGATTTTGTTCTTGGCATCCGTTTAATTACGATCATTTATTTTAACTAACGAAGACTATAAATCAAGGCAGCTTGATTTCTGTCGCACATTTCACACACGAGGTAACTCAATGTGGTTCGCATAGTTACAAAACAACATTGAAAGGCAAACAAATGTAAGACATTAATTTTCAAAAACGTAATAATACGACTTTCAAAAGCAAAAAGTAGACAAATACAAAGTAGTTTAGCGGAAATTCCTCCGCCAGTGCATAATTGTCGCATACATTGTTGCAGCGAGGCGACAGGTCTGCATTGTGGGGTGCTCCTCTGCCAGGGTGGGCTCCCCTTCTCTTCCTCACACAACCCCCCCTCCCGTTTTCCCTCCCTCGTTCCCTCCCTCTCTCCCTCCCTCCCCTGCCTGCAAGGCTGCCGTTGTGTGGGGTTCATCTGCCATACATTCATACACCCATTGATCCCTGGGAGCCAGAACAGGGGGGAGGGTGCAGAGTGGAGGGGGGGGGGGGGATCACCAGACTTCAAGAGGAAGGGTCAGGAGGAGCCATCGGCGATTGAGCAGTGGAATTTTGTACGAATGGACACTTGTCAATACCGTACGGCGCTGAGGAAGACAAACCCGGAGGTTTGATGGATGCACTGATGCCGTTGGTGTAGTCGCTGATGACAATAGCGAGCTTGAGCAAGCGGCGGCACACCGTGGAACATTGCAGAAAACAATTGCCCCCCCACCCCCACCCCAAAATCCGCACACAGGCATAAATAGGCCATCCTTTTTGGCACTGACGTCATAAAATATTACCGTCTGGAGGTGTTGTTATTCTCCTCAGCGTGGAGACCTCAAGAAAATGTGCCCGTGAGCTTGTGTTGAGATTGAGCTCCCCTCCTGTCTAATGCCACGCTAATGATGAGTGACATGGGCCCTTATCCTGAGAGCCCTTTCCTCCCCTTTTTCCGCACCCCTCCGCAATCTCCCGGGAGCAGCCTATTTGCCTCTTTCTAATTGCATTTTAATTTACATGTAAGCCGCGGGATGGAAAACCGTTTCCTTTTCGTTTCCTTCCTCATCCATATGGTGCTAAGCGGGGAGTTTCAAAAGTAGCGCGGCAACGATGCATGTCCTGAGCTGGCTGAGGCAAACATCTGAATCCGAATCGGAATCATTTAAATTGGCCAAGTATGTTCAAAACACACAAGGAATTTGGCTCAGCTAGATTGAGCAACTCTCATATTGCAGCAACAAGCAACATCCCGGCTCGATCTCTATGCATTCAGCACCTCGGCATTGGCGTCAACTCAAGTCAAGTTTTTTAGTCTCCTGCGGAAATCACACATTTTATTCGCCATGTTTTTCTGTTCTTGCGCATACATTAATTGTAGCTCTCTGATATTCAAGCTGAAGTTGCTAACATCGGTTGGTCGCTTACTTTGATGCTGATTTAGTGTGTTCATGCTCACAAAATGAGACACATGAAGGTTGAAGAGAATTCCAAAGCATTGTTATGGTTTTGTTTATGTCTTTGTCTGACTATTGTTTGGCGTAAAACAGGCATATTTCATGACGTTTTCATTGTAATGCATGCCAGCTTAAGCTAGGCGACTTGGAAATACTTTACAAGGGGGGAACCATATATTTGAAAGAAACATGCTATATTTCACAGTTTCTGTTGGCACAGAAATCTCCAGAATTGCAGTTGACTGTTTTTCGCTATGGCTGGTTCAAACCACAAAGTCGTCAAACGCATGAATCGCTTTCTTCACACATGCTAACATGGATTGGCTTCAAAGTTTTCATGTCGTTTGCAGCCAGTTGGCTCCGGTCCCTTATTATGGGCGGTTCGGAAAAAAAAAAGCATTGCATTCTACCATTTTATCACTTTGCCCACCCACCACCACTAACATTATTCATTCGTAGATGCGCAGGGACAAGAATTACGTTTATGATCCAATTGCTTAATGTAGCACTGGCTGTCAGAACGAAGGTAGCATAGCTAACCTGTTAGCCGTGTGGAGCAAGCCGTGTGGAGAAAACCGTTGTTCAACAACAACAACAACCAATGTATTCTTCTTAAGCACAGAATATTGTTCTTTAATGAGATTTATTTCAAACTTAATCCCCGTCAAAGGGAGTGGAGGAGCTCTTCGTGCTACTTCTAATGACAAGTGTGACCTCTTTGTAACATTTGTCACATCTGACATAAGGCCGTGCAGAATTGTTTTTGCACTATTGAGCTTTCCTTCCGTCTGTCTGCTTGCCTTCCTTCCTTCAAAACAACAAAAAGGAAAAAATATTCAGCCATTTTTGCTTCGACTATTATGTTTTATGTTTTGTTTTGTTTGTTTTTCAAAGAACATTTGGTTTTGTAGTAATCTTGCTAACTAGCAACAGAAAAAGTGTGAATAATTTGGGGACATGGAATTTTTGTTTCAATTGAAGGAGCAAGCGTTTCATTGTGTTTTATTACTCTATTATTTTGTTCTATTTATTTTATCTCTTACCATAAGAGTCTGACATTCTTTTGCTATTGCAATGCATCCTCTCCAGTGAAAATCTAGATTCCATTGCACAACCAAACAAAAACTATTTTAGCCATGATTGGAATAATTTCAGGCGTATAATGAGAAAGAATAGGGGAGGATGACCTGCAATTCTTTGTCTCAATTCCTTTCAAATTACATAGAATGTAATTTTCAAGGAATTTCTGCACTTTGGAAGATGCTTGCGATGAGTCGTAAACAAAAGTGGCGCGAGCAATGATCCCTGTGGTACTCCAAGTCAGACGATGTAGGTTTGTGAGAGGAAATTTAAGATTTAGTCGACCAAATCGAGGCAAAGCTCCGACAAACACTGCTGCTCAGTTGAATTAAAGACCCCTCCGAATTGTGAAATCGCAAGTCAAATCATGCCCTGCTTCCTCTTTATAAGGTCGACGGCAGTCCAGACCGAATGAAGTGTCCTGGGCAGATAGACACACAGCAGGTGGGGGGTGGCTGTTCATGTCAAAGCCAAACCAGCAGCCATCTCTCCATCAAAAAACGTAATAAGAGCACGAGTGGATAGCGAGCTTGCAGATAACCAAGTTTAATGTGCGTGTCTATCTATATGGAAATTCAGCCACACGTGCCGCAAGCACCCCTCCTCTTTTTTTTATTTATTCATAATTCACTTTCCATTGGCTGCGTGAAGAGCAAAGAGGAGACGTGCGTGTGAGGAGGAGCAAAGCGATAAAGCCCGCTTTCTTTGCACGAGGCAAGAGCGCAACGGAGATTTGTATTAAATTTACTGAGATAATAGAGCCGCCGCTGCGCTGCGCTTGTCATTGTTTGCCTAAAAAAAGAGGTGACAATCACTCCAAAAAAAAAAAAGTGCCTTCCGCGGCAGTTTTGAGATCACAACGAACACATACAAAGATTTCACGGCTCAACGTTATCTTTTATTTTCACAATTTTCTCCCGCGCCAATTGCGATTCGCTCGTGTGTGAACGTTTTGCCGAGAAAACATACTGGGCGCAATGACATTTATATGAACGGAATCGTAGGATTTCGTTCATTATACGAATTTATTCCCAATGTCTGTTTCTGGCACTCTAAACGGATAATTGATTTTTTTTTCTTCTTTTGTCCGATCGCATTTCAACTTCTTTGCGTTGCCATATCAATCCTCTTTTATTCAGTTGAAACAAAACTGTAGACGAGCAAAACAAGCAATCTGCCTACGTGAATATCCATTTAATAATCAGCATTTCTCGTCAGGAAAAATTTGCATTATTGACATTTTTTTAATCAATTTTTTTTGTCATTTTTTTTACCGGCACAGTTTTTCCTATTCATATCGTATTGATGGTTTCTATAATGGCCACAGATCGGATGGCGTTCATTCATCTCTCTATTATGCATAAAAGCATGAAGAAGATATTTTTTGGGGGACACACACAATAGCATTAGTGTTGAATGCTTGTCTCTCAGCATTCAGCCAACAAGCTGTAATGCCTGGAGAATGTTCCTCAAAGCAAATAATCGCCTTGGCAGCCCGAGGCGAGTCTGCCGGGTTCTAAACATGTCGAGTTGGCAGCGTGCGTCACTGTCAATCAGCAGTCAGTACCCTTGAACATACACACACACACACTACAACGCAACATCAAGCTCTCAGCACTGGAATTGAGCATGTGTCACAAGTGCTGCGGCTCGCTACCGCTCACAGCGTCAGAAAAAGCTCCTTGTGCTCCAACGAGACTTGAACAAGTAGATTAGAGCCTCGGCAGGTTAGCCTCTTGCGCCGTCATGATCGATTACATGTACACTGAGGAGGCAAAAGTGCTCACACACCTTCCGGTATGTGAAGGAGAAATCAAAAAAGAAAAGAAAAGAAGAAGATACGCCAATCGAAAAGAAACTCGTTGCATTGGAAAGATGACAATTGTTGGTGTTTGGGGCCATGAGACGGATGTTGTTACGTTTGTGCTCTCAAGGTCAAGAGCAAGCGTGAGCGGAGATGTAAGTACATCCTTGCTGACTCATACAAAAATATGGGAGGAATCCCTCGCAGCAGTACAAAGAAGCCTCAAGCCCCGGAAAAAAAAAAAGAAGGAAAACGCCCGCTTCAGCAAAGCTGATCATAATTCACTCGGCTCATCTTTAACCAACGCGAGAGGCAGTGAGGAGATTGCTTCACTTACACGCCTGCGTCCCGGGTGTTTCCATCCGATACGCTTTGTCCGTGATAGATCTCGCTTGTCCTCTTGTGATGGTTATTTAAAAGGAGAGCCATGGATTTTCTACCCCACGCAACAAAATGGCAAATCAATACGCAGGGCAGACTGAAAGAGAGAACCAAAGCACATTTTAGACAGCAAGCATAAACATCAGAGGCCAAATTCAACCTGCGGTGAGACGGCTTTGAAATGGATTTGAAACGACAACGGTGACTGCAGAATGCCAAAAAAACTGTCATGGACTTAAGATGACCGGATGTTCCCATTCCGTCCGGCTTGTGTGTGGATGCAAGGAATGGAGGACGACGATGCACTCTTAGTGTGGATGCTTTGAGTTGTTTTGTTCCCAGATGCACATTAACACCGCTAATCAAAATTATGACTTAAAAAAAAATCTGATTCTGAAGACGCGCTCGTTTTAGTTTTAGGTTTTTTTTTGTCTAGTACATTAGGTTTTCATAATACAGTCATACCTCGGTTTTCAACCATAATCCGTTCCAGAAGGCTGTTCGAAAACCGATTTGTTAGAAAACCGAAACCACACTCAAAAAAACAAAAACAATAATAATTCTTTATTGAACACGTCTGCTCACAATGGAACGCTACATGAGGAAGTGTCACTTCCTCGTGTAAGGAAGGCGAGAGGAGTCAAGTGGCGCATTCAGGTGCGTTCAGTTTGGTCGAGAACTGATTTTCGGTCGTAGTCCGAGGCATAAAAAACTCAAATATTTTGGTCAAAAGCCAAATTGGTCGAGAACAGAAATGTTCGAAAACCGAGGTTTGACTGTAATCGTAATCATATCATATAATCATATATTTAGGAATGTTTATGAATGAAGGGTTACCTTCAGCAACAGGTAGAATAAGTTTCTGAAACGTCATGGATGTCAACGGATGGTCAAATGCGTGCTGCTCTACAAAAGATGAAAACCGTCTCAAAAAGCTGAGATGCTCGAAAAACAAAAATCAAGACATTTTTGGCCATCGGTGTCAAAAACATGTTTACTGACATCGTTGGCCATCTCGGACTCAAATTTGCTGTCGATCAGTGTGAGTACTGTGACATTTACTTGTTGTAACTCTCTCAAAATGCAATACACATTTTCATCTCGGGCAACTTTATTTTTCTTGCCATTGTTTTATCGTACGGAAACGCCTGACATGAGTAACAGGAGCAAAGTCCAAAAGCTAATAATCCACGTTGACACAAAGCCCGTTAGAGTGATTCAAGAACAATGAAAAGGTTAAATTAAAAAAAAAAAGCCTAATGGTGATATGACATCTTTTATTTTTATTGGCTTCACGAGCCAGTTATGTTCGGACCGTCTGAACGCTGCCAAGCAATACGTCGCCAAATGTTATTCATTGGCCTTTGGGGCAGTTATGAAGTTTCATCATAGTATTTTTATCATCTTATATAATCAGTAATGATTGTTGTGGTTTCATTTTTAAGATTTTTTTTTTGGGGGGGGAGTATTTTTCAAATACATTTGCAGGGCTCATTGTGGTTTCCTGAAGTGTTCGGTGCCCCGCCACATTTGCCGAATGTAAAAGCACCACTGTGGTTATGAAATGAAAGGACTCGTTTGACTCGGCGCCATCCAAAACAAGCTTGTTTTGGAATATCAGCTCACCTGTGTTGCATGAAGACATGCTCCCTGTGGTGAGTGAGTGTGCGTGTGTGTGTGTGTGTGTGTGTGTGTGTGTGTGTGTGTGTGTACATACCAAACAAACACGCTCCTTTGTGTGTTTCTCCATGGCAAAGTGACACACACCCATCTGACATCATGTTCCGATCATGTGGGAGCTTTTCCACTGCTTGTGTCCGCGTTGGCAGGAGAGCTGCAGGCAAACACACTTGCAGAATGCTTGGCACCTTGCAGTATTAAAAAAAAGCAGCTGAAAAGATGTGTGCAGGAAACGAGATATTTCCCCAGAAAAAAAAGAATATTTATTTTACCTGGTAAATGGGACTTTGGTTTCTGAACGGTCTGCAAATCAGGGCGGTAGGAAGCCGCCTTCGTCTTTACGCAAGATGATAAACTGCTGTCTGTGAGGCATGAGCGGTGTTTGTTTTGAGCATCGTTCATGGTGCGGAAGAGCCGCTCACATGCATATGTGGAGCCAAAGATTTCTCCATCTTTGGCTGCACCTTTGTTGGAGAGTCTCAATAAATGTACGGCGTTTTGCTGGGCCGTCTGTCGGAGTGTGTGACGCATATTTTGAGTGACAAGTAATGACCCAATATCTCAAAAATTTGATTTTAATATATCAAGATCAACAATAATCTCACAATTTACAACTACAGTTAAAACCCTAATTTTGCATTAAATCCCTAACTCTATAACTTAACCTGAATTAACAACCCTGATTTTAACTCCCAACTATAATTTCAAACCCTACTTTGAAACCCTAACCCCATTTAAAACCATACTATGAAACCCTAGACCTAGTTTGAAGATCAACTCTAATTTAAACCCCTACTCGAAAATACTCCCCTATTTATAACCCTAGTTTATAAACCCTAACTCTAGTTTTCTTTCATGCACACAGTAACCTGATAACATGATGAATTGTCCATTTGACTAACTGCTGTCTCTCAAAGGGTTAAACCCCCATTTTGAAATCCTAAAAATAGTTCAAAAGCCAAACCCTCACTGGGAAATCCTACTTTGGGAGTGGGAATGCTGGACGTGGATGGATGCTGAGGGGTACCGTTATCCTCACAGGGCCGAAGAACTGGCCCCTGATGATGTCGACACATTTCCATCCTCTGATTGGTTGGTCAGAGTGAAACTTCAACGAGCAAAACGCACAACGTTCATGCATTTAATTATCAACATCTCTGGTGAGTTTCATCTGTTTTGTTTACATTTTTTTAAATGATTGTGTTTTTAGATAAATACTTTTTCAAATGATGTCGCAGGCACAGTTTCAGGTTTCATTCTCTTTCTCAGTCTGGCGTGCAAACGCACATGCACACACACACATCATTCAGATATCGTTAAATTTAACACTTGTGAGCCGGAGAATTAAAAACGGTCGGGGCTCTCACACTTTCAGTACCTTCCTACTCAGCGTGACTTTGCACCTTTACAGAATGTGTGTGTGGGTGTGCGTGTGTGTTTGTGTGTGTGTGCACGCTCACACCTGCACACACACCTAACCACACACACGCCTGTCTGCTTTAGCCTTTTTGTTGCTTTACATCACATGTGTCTAACGCAAGGCAGGGGGGCCAGATTGGGCCCCATCAACATCAACTTGAGATTTTAGAAAACCTGCACCAAAATTAAAATTTTCTTCAATTTCAAAAAATTTCAACACAATTGTTCTTCCAAATCGATTCTTAACCTATGCTGGGCAATAGTTTTATATGTAAATATTTACATGGCACATCTTTCAGAGTGTGCTTAACACTACAGTACTATTTCATGTGAGTACAATGAAATTACGACCACTGATGAGGAATAAAAAATAAATCTGGTCCCTAACTTATTAGCTGATGCATCCCACAAAATATGCCTCAATTTTAATTTAAGGAGATAAAATGTCACACTTCATAGATGAGTGAAATCCTACAAAACAGCATAAGCAATGGGAGAATTTAAATGGAATATATTATACATGCAAAATCTTAAAATGGCTGTTTTGTGTGTTTGACTATCCTATGACCATGAAAAAGAAATGGAATGATCAGAAATGTGATGAAAAACAGTTAAACAGTAAGTTGTTTAAAAAGAATATATATATATATATATATATATATATATATATATATATATATATATATTCATTCATCTTCATTCATTCATCTTCCGTACCGCTTGATCCTCACTAGGGTCGCGGGGGGTGCTGGAGCCTATCCCAGCTGTCTTCGGGCAGTAGGCGGGGGACACCCTGAATCGGTTGCCAGCCAATCGCAGGGCACACAGAAACGAACAACCATTCGTACTCACACTCACACCTAGGGACAATTTAGAGTGTTCAATCAGCCTGCCACGCATGTTTTTGGAATGTGGGAGGAAACCGGAGCACCCGGAGAAAACCCACGCAAGCCCGGGGAGAACATGCAAACTCCACACAGGGAGGCCGGAGCTGGAATCGAACCCGGTACCTCTGCACTGTGAAGCCGACGTGCTAACCACTGGACTACCGGGCCGCCCATATATATATATATATATATATATATATATATATACACATCCAAGCTCCATGAATACATCAAGGAGAAGGCTCCAACGAATTACGTACTCAGAGAATGTCTCAGACAATGGGGAACAGAAGATGAGGCGCTGGAAGAGGGACCATCATGGGAGGACAAGCCCCTACACGGGATGTACCACCGGACCATAACTCAAGTGGCTGATCTCAAGAAGTCCTATCAGTGGCTAGAGAGGGCTGGCCTGAAGGACAGCACAGAGGCACTCATCCTGGCTGCTCAGGAACAGGCCTTGAGCACCAGAGCCATCGAGGCCCAGATATACCACACCAGACAAGACCCAAGGTGTAGGTTGTGCAAAGAGGCACCTGAGACGATCCAACACATAACTGCAGGGTGTAAGATGCCTGCAGGGAAAGCCTACATGGTACGCCATAACCAGGTGGCTGGCATAGTCTACCGAAACATCTGTGCGGAGTATGGCCTGGAAACCCCAAGGTCAAAATGGGAAACACCTCCGAAGGTGGTGGAGAATGACAGAGCGAAGATCCTGTGGGACTTCCAGATCCAGACTGAAAAGATGGTAATGGCGAACCAACCAGATATCGTGATCATAGATAAATGGCAGAGGAAAGCCGTTGTAGTGGATGTAGCGGTCCCAAGTGATGGAAACATCAGGAAGAAGGAACATGAGAAACTCGAGAAATACCAAGGGCTCAGAGAGGAGCTGGAGAGAGCCTGGAAGGTAAAGGTGACAGTCGTGCCTGTGGTGGTCAGAGCACTCGGGGCAGTGACCCCCAAACTAGATGAGTGGTTGCAACAGATCCCGGGAACAACATCGGACATCTCAGTCCAGAAATGTGCAGTGCTGGGAACCGCAAGGATACTGCGCAGAACCCTCAAGCTTCCTGGCCTCTGGTAGAGGACCCGAGCTGAATGAGGGACGGACACCACCCGAGGGGTGAGATGAGGATTTTTTTTTTTAATATATATATATAATCCATATAAGTCATACATTGTCAAAATATAACTATTTCCTGAAATATAGTAGGGCTTATAAAATTGTCACAAGGAGGTAAGAGGGTGATTTCAAGGCTTAAGAGGCTTTGTTTTATGAGGCAAGTGCCGCGCAACTGTTGTTCACCAAAATTTCCGAATAGCCCATTTGACTGATGGCTGCCTCCAGATAATAAAAATAAGCCACGGGGTCAGTGTACAAGACCCCCACGAGTCCAACACCAGTTGTCTTCAGCTTATCGATTGAAACGAGCAAAAGAACAATCACGCGGCGTGCATTATTGACAGCCTCTCGCACAAACGGTGTAACTGACCAGTCCCGCGTGTGTACGCTGGGGTCACCAAGATGGCTATCGGCAAGAAACAACATCGGCAAGGGTGTCACGTATCAACAAGGGGAAATCCGGGATTATAAAAAGGCGCCCCTGCAGGCATTTTTCACATTCAAACCATTTAAAATTGATCAATTATGTCATCGAGGAGAAAGGATAAAAAGCCATTTTAGAATAAAACCCATTTCACCCAAATTCAATTCAGTAATAATAACAATACATTTTATTTAGAAGTGCCTTTCAAGACACCCAAGGACACTTTACAATAACAAAAAACACAAAACAATACGGGTACAGTAAATAACAAGGCCATAAAAAATGTACTTCTCATGTTTCCCAATTGGCCAAAAGTTGCCACAGGACTTCAAAAGGTCAAATTTGATGTAAACTGTAGAATTCTTGATGTATTTACAGAGCAGCAGTTGGTAATATTTAACTATGACAAATATCCCCACCCTTTGGGAAGTTTTATTACATTGGCATTAACGCAGTTAAAGTGGTTCAAGCATTGAGCCTAGAGGGACAACTTTAGTTGGCTTAAAAAAAAAAAACATCAAAGGGCCATACATCTTCATATAAATGCATTACGGCTCATGTTTTCACGTCTGGCACATGCCTATTTTTTCCCCCCACGGGGGCTTTTGATGTCTGACCTCTTCCATCACCCACATTTGGAGAAGGAGCCTGATTCCCATTTTGACTCTGCGCGTCATCCATCTCGCGCTGCCCTCCATTGTCCCTCGCTGCGGTGAAATGACAGTGATACATACACCGCATTATAAAGACAAAGGCTTTGACAAGCTCCCCCCTCCTCAATTGTTGCTCACGTAAAAAAAATATGCAACACTTTTTCAGTCCATTTTTTGCATCCGCATCTGGATAGGTCGAGGGCGCCATTTGCCATTAAAACGCACTTTGGGTGGGAGAGGAGAGAATGAAATTTGGCAGAGCATGCTTGTAATCATCCCTCGTTCCCTCTCAGTTTTATCTGCAGAGGATTTGGAGGATCCTCCCTCCCCCGTAGTAGCCATTAATATTCATAGAGAAGATTCCCAGCTCGCTGTGTTGCCGCCTGTAGCACTTGCACTTGAGAATGTAAAATATGGCCGGCAGGCTGTACGCGTGTTTGTGTGTGTGTGTGTGTGTGCGGGGGAGGGGGGTGGGGAAACGACAAATTAGGATTTTCAGACGCCACTTGTGCATCATGCCAAGATGATACACAATATTCATCAAACCTGTTTTTTGAACCATGCGCTCACCCCTAACGTATGTTAGATTTTGCAAAACGGAGACGAGAAGGGCTAATTGGTTTGTTCCTGTCCTTGGATGCTGACTGCTTGCGTGAAATGATTCTAACACTCATTTTGCATTCCCATTGAAATGAATTTGAGTGTCAAAAGTCAGTTCCAGCCCCCCCGAAATCTATTTTTAGAAAACTAGTATTCTACAGTGACGGAGACTAATAACACACGATGTAAAGAATTCAACGGTTTGTGCAACGTGATTTCACGCTTTAGTTGAATGGGCCTCCTCCTGATGCGCTCACTGGCCACCAGGAGGCCCTACAACACATACAGACATACTTCAAATACAAATTTGATCATGAAGCAGAGAAGAAGACGTTCACAACAACAATGTAAAAGCAGCAATAATAGTGGTCATTCTTCACAGAGGATGAAGAGTCTATGCTGTGACTACATCAACACTCGTTGACGTAGTCGTTGAATGAGCGCTGGCGCGTTTTGGCTGCCGCTGCTCAACCCGTATTGTTTTGTGTTTTTTGTTATTGTAAAGTGTCCTTGGGTGTCTTGAAAAACGCTTATAAATAAAATATATTATTATTATTATATTATTATTATTACTATTGTTGTTTGATTTGTCTGTCCAAAGGTTTCTTACTACTGTAGTGCTGATGCATTGTGTGTTACCACATTAAGCTAGTGGACTTTAGTAAGGTATTGGGATGGGGGGGGGGGGGGGGGGGTGTTATAAAATAATGTATGTATAAGGTAATGTTTTGTTTTTGTTTAATGTTTACTTTGACAGTAAACTTCAACTGGGAGGGGCGACAGCAGGAAGTCTCTTTTTTGGCTTGCTATTTAGCAAACTGTTGCTCGTTATGAAGTTCACTGTCAATATCTAGTCTTCCTAATTCAAATATTTGCTCACAACTCAAGAAAAAATAATCGGTTGAGCGACGCCTCATGTATCAAAAAACCTGTCAATCAGATCCTTTTAAGTGTAAATTATTCATTTACTTTTAAAAAGGTATGTCGCATACCAAACCGGTAGCTGAATCTTAATTCATTTATTTGTGCTGCGTCAATTTGAAATAAAGTCCTGTTTTACAAAAGAAAGGAATGGTAATTAAAATTTTAAAACTTAATTGATGAACTAATCGATAGGGTAATCGATTATACAAATAATGGTTAGTTTCAGGTCAACGGGGTAGCATCTAATTGAAAATGCTATTTTAATTTCTTTCCAGAGGGAAGACGCTCGAAGAAAAAAAGCTGACTGCATGCACCTTGCACAAACGTCGTAACATGAAATGACGGCATTTTTTGCAGCAAGCAGCCTTCACTTTTTCCAAACGTATTGCCACTAGCGAGCAAACACTTAAGAAGAAAAACAGGATTCTTTCCAAGTCTTGTCTGCTTTCCTTCCATCCCTGACAACTTTTTTTTTCTTTGACCAAGTCTGACAGGATGTTGGCCTGCGCGCAGGTTGCCAAACTTTACAGCTCACAAAGCAGCAAAAACACCCGTTGCATAACTCGAAAAATAAAACAGTTTTGCCTCTAACAATACTTCAACTGGTGTTTGTTTTGAAATTGTTTTAGACTGTAATGGGCGACTAATGTCCCTAAAAATTGGATTATTATCCAACAAGTGACTCATCAACACTTTCACCGCAATCGATAAGGACGTGAATCAACATTTTGACAGCTTGAACGCTTGCACAGTCTGAATGAAAAGGCACTTTCAGTCCGGCACTGACAGAGCCGCAACTGCAACTGCTGTCAGTGCCCGTTGCGCATATTTTGTGGCGTCAAGAGACAGGTTGAAATTTTAGGTAGGTTTACCTCACCTCTCACCTTCTCCTCTTCTTCTCTGCTCCACTGGAATAAGTTCACTTTATTTGCCTCATGATGCGCCAACACTTTTTTTCTTTTTTGCACGACTGCCTTCCTGAATCAAGTCAGATGGAAAAAGTCCATTGAATGAGAAGGGAGAGAGGAAGCACTCAAACAAGCATTTGACGTGTTTTAAACATGACTGAATGAATGAATAAAAGAAAATAAGGAATGCTTTAAATTAATAGTGATAAATGCAAATTTTCCACCTGGAAATCTCGGGGCCCCAGGCAAATTGTGTACAGGATACAGGTTAAAAAAAAAAAGAGCATCCATTGGATCGGCGTTGCAATAAGACACCTCGATGCATGTCAAATAGTGTGGCGGTGGAAATTCATGCAACGCATCCCTATGACAGTACCACGATGGAGCAGATATGAATTAAACAATAAAGGACTTAAACTTGTACCTTGAGGCACACCACATATTACTTGCTAGTAACATCCCTCCTCCAACGCACCTCATTCAAATGATCAGGATCGTTATCAGGCTTCTTCAGAGCGTGCTGATGGGGTAGTATATTTTCACCTATTGCGATCGGGTCTGCAATATATCCAGCATGATAGAAAGGGGTTCACTGTCCTGTCACTTAGCTTGCGGCATCAAATACCACATAGAGTTCAATCCTTTTAACATTATTGACATCAAACTAGATGAGCCAGGCACTCTGAAACTGTATCGGCCTTTTTCATGAACTGAATGTTCATTTGAGAGGGAAGGCGGGCTTGTGGTGGCGGAGGGGGGCTCACGCAGAAACATGCTGTGTCCTCATATGGGGACGGAGCAAATCTCTCCACTGCACTCCACTCCATTGCACATAAATGGCCCAAAAGTTGGCCAAAGCTTCTGCAAACATTTGCCTGCGCCCTATCTGACCCCATCCCCGCAGAACACACTCGAGCGAGTGAGTGGAGCACGCCAGAGTGTCGTGGCACTCTCACGCCACATCTCTGGCTGCCCCGCGCCTTCTTTCGCATGCAAATGAGCCTTTAATCTGCGCTCCTCTAATAGGACAACCATGGCAACGGAGGCAGGCCTGATGAGGCAGAGGTGCAGGTTCAAATGTGGCCACATGCGCCCGCCACTCACGCAGTCAACGGTTTAAAGGCGGCCAAACTCAAGCGGGTGTATTGCTCAGGCAGGCACGCATGGAGAATGAACATTTAAAATACAAGTCCTCTGAATATATTATACGTTAACATTTGTTTTTTCATATTTGCACTCAAGTTAGTGTGGCGCGGCGTCAGATAAACAGTGAAAGCAATACGAGTGCAATGAAAGCGCAAATGAAAATCTTTTGCCCTCTCTGTCTCTTTCTCTCACACCCACACCCACACACCCACACGCACATACAACGTGTCAAAATGGCAGCTGTGAAAAAGATTAAAAACAACAGTGCGGGCACAGGATTGTAAAACAATCATGCTTTAAAAAAACAGGAAACCCAAGTAACCACAATGACCTGAAAGGCTCAGCACACTGGTCTCTGTCTCCATCACCTTCACAGCCGTGCGTTGCACGAGAGGTAACCGCTTGGTGCGATCACATATGAGAAGATGTGCAGAATGCCAATCCCTAAATCATCATTCCATGATTTTTCGGTGGAGCCTATAAATGTCCATAAGAAGAAAAAGTGCAAAAAGTGTCCAGAGGCCTTCACAAACCAGTTCTCCACATGAACCATATACTAATTCCAAGCACCAATCAAAGCAGGGCTGGCGCTCATTCGAGCCAAGCACTTTGCAAAGGGCAGGGTGATGATAATTGCGATCGGAGGATTTATTTGCAGAATATTCCGGGCACCAATGAGTTACAGACAATGGCTTGTAGCAGATCACAAGTGCAAAGACACAAAGGACTCACAACATCTTTCTATCATCAGAAGGGCGGTACCGAAACTGTTGTGCGACATCGGGACTTTCGTTTCTGTCTAAAACTGATTCTAGTTTGTATCAACTGGCGCATTCCGATGCCCTGGGCAACAATTTAGCAAGGTTAACTGATGAGTTGCGTGCTTCAAGGACACATCTGGCTACAAAACAGTTTCACTGCGGACATGAGAAAGTTATACAGGCATGACTAAATATGGGCAGAAGACACACACACACACACACTTGGTGTAAAAAAAATTGAGAGCCACTGTCACAAAATTGGAAGCACTGCCTCTGTGGCAACAACACTGTTTCCTCTGCCTTTTCCAAAGCTGAATCTGAATGTTTTAATTTAATAAACAAGTTTTATAAATGACACAGCCCCGCTTCCAGATACACAAATGAAGACAAACCGAGTGTCGCGCCGTTGTCCCTCTCGACTGCACAAGTGCAGCAGATGTCGACACGCTTTCAACACCTCGGGTTGTAATTATTCTGTGTACGCAGACACTGCTAACTCCTGCACAGAGGTCTACTGCTACAGTGGCGTAATTAGCAATTAACAGTCATATAACTATGAAAACAATGCCCAGTGGGATTCGCCGGGTTGGGGGGGGGGAGGGTGGTAAAAGTCGGTTGGTAAAGAAGGAAAAGCCTGAATGAGAAAATGACCAAAAAAATGAATCAGACTCATAATTATGCGGGTGAAGGAAACAACAGAAGGGGTTTCACGCGGCAACGTTGTCACAGAGACACTTGCTGCCTTTGGTGCAATGTTATTTTTACCCTGAGGCCCAACACAATTAACACTCTGCCAACGAGCATTGTGTGTGTGTGTGTGTGTGTGTGCGTGTGTGCGTGGATATAAGCAGCTTTAATGTGTTTAATAATTCAAACAAATATTACTGCTCTTTCAAGACAAAACATGTGTTTTGCCATCATAATGAGCGCACATACATTTCCGCGCCTGGATTGCTCGGGACGCTCGTGATTTCTCCATTCTAATTAATTGGCGTGCGGAAATTAATGAATCAGCAAATGTAAAGTAAGGCCACGATAATGTGTGGTGTTGTATTATTTTGCGATTATGTTATTATGACTCCAAGATGGCGCCACGAGAGTGGCTGCCTTTACAACAGCTCCTATACTTTTTGTTCTTCTAATTTCTTCCTTTCATAACTCTGTTGCTGTAAATTGGGAGTTTCTCCATTGACGTTGAAAGATTTTCTTATTCTTATTCTTATAAAGCTCGGCTATGAAACATGCACGCAGTCAAATCTCCCCAAATGAATCCTTTCAATACAATCCAGTGAGATTTGAACATTTATCATTAAATCAAACCCCCACACCCCCACCCTCGCAACCAGAAACAATAATGTGGTAAAAGCACAGGCATTTAATTTATTGCCTCTGTCGTTGCATGAATGAAATCATGAAATATAAGCGGACAACAACATGGCAGCAAATTCTTCCCACGGCCTGGCAGAGCAGGTCCGATTCATACTGGAGTAATGTGGAAGATGGTCGCATCAAAACAGATAATATGAGAGATCAAAAGCAGCTAATTAAAGGATTTACGTGTCTGGAGTAAATAGGCACCACACCTTTTTTGTGGCATGCAAATCTCTGAGTGCACATTTGCAACATATAAAGATGCTTTTCAAGAACTGCCTGTTATTCACATAATCAGCCTCTTTTTTGTACCTTAAACCTCATGCATGTTCTAAACCCCCCCCCACCCCCAAAAAAAATCTGCGCTCCAAATTCTCAAGCCGAGACATATGAAAAGATATACAATGTAACTCGGAGGTGTGCAAATCTTCCATCCTTAATCCAAAAATCAGTAGTAGGAGGCCAATAGGGATTTGGGGCTGTCATTGCTAAGCTGCTTGTCCCCAGCGAGCGACTGACGGCAGGTTGGGGAATAATAAATACGTAGGAGGACGATGACGGCTTCAGCTTATCGCCGCCATGCATCGTATCGACCGTAAATGCAGAACAACTACCGGTACCTCTGGATGCATGAAGACGATGCTGCTTTTTTATTTTTTTGCCACATGAAATATAGCATTTAACTCATTGGCACACTTTAAAAGAGCCTGTCAAGTGAATTCAGAGATTTATTTCGAAATACATAATACTGTACACGTTTGAAGATAACTGCTGAAAGAAGTATAGTACTCAGTTATGGAGATATAACGTTAACTTGGACTGTTTTTCAGCTTTCTGCGTTTTTGGGGCCGAGGCGCAGGATATAAAATAGCAAGCTAGCTGCTGCAAACTACAGAGAAAAGATGGAGAACTACGAATAGTACTCAGTTGTGGACACACAGCTACAAATAAACCGTTATAATTTATGTATTTACTGTATTTGCAAAAAAAAGAGGTTCTTGAACTTCGTACTGTTACATAAGGGCGTTTGGTGAATTTACAGACAGCTGGCGTGAGGATTGAAGGCTGCTCATCGGCTAGCATGAGCCTTTTCATATGGACGTGCCCAGCACTAATGCTTTTCTGCATACGAGGAAGGGTGAGGGAAGATTTGTATATTTTCTAAGTGGCCGTGCTAACAGTCTCATTTTCAGTAAAATATTGCAACACTCTTGAGGCAGCGTTGCAAGTTTGCTGTGTGGACTCAACCCCTATTGATTACAAGGAGGCATCCATGTTGTTGCCAAGACACGTGATTGGCCATTCATTAACTTCAAGCTACAACCGCCTTTGCGGAGTGGTGAAGTCGAACCATTGACGAGGTGGTTCAACACCTACTACAGCATGCCGTTAGCTTTCTAGCTAGCTACACCCTAAAAACGGCATCTTCCCACAATTTGCAGAACAGCTCAATGACGTTACATATTTTATGATATTCAGGCTGGAACGCAAAGCATTGCAGGTATATAAATATCAGGAATGTCATTTCGTGTGAGTCACAGGTGTGCTATGTGTTTAGTAAACATTTGACGTTCCTGGAATTGTCTCTGTTTTGCGGACCTACACACTGGCACAACACTAAGCGAGGACGTGAAGGAACGACCATCCATTGATGAGAAGAGCTCCAGTTAGCTCGCAAGCTAGCTGGTGGCTAGTGGCTCTCGCCGCAATGTGAACATCACCAGCCCCAGAAGGCTTTCAGTGGATATACTTTCATGGCTTGATCCTGTTGGCTGAAAATAGATGCTAGACAAAGTAATGTCTACTTTGGAGCTGCCATGTCCTTTTCACACATTTATCGTGTCAGAGCAGAGACAACTATGTGACATTTATTTTACAGGGACTGTAAAGTGGCAGTCGTAGTGGAATTGGCAGTGGCTGTGCATTAAAAAAAAAGGGTGCAAAGGATTGTGACATGCATAAGACAAGCTGTGTATGTTACATGAGCGGTGGCTCGTGGTGCCATTCATTGAGCCTGCTGATAGCGGCTTAGCTTGTCTGGGAGTGCCGGATAGTACAGAGGGCGTGCGCAGACGAAAAACAAAGGAGGGAGGCAGCAGGGGATTTCACCTGTGGAAAAGAAAAGAGAGATGATGTTTAGTCAGGGATAATTAGAGCAACGAGAACACACGTTTTGTGTCAGACACTTAGGGTTGGCCACGTGATTGCAGATGACAGAACCTTTCGAGGAGGTGGGGGGTTGCCGCAAAAAGGCTGATGGAGTGAGACAGGAACACGTGTAGCTACACCACGCAAAACAAACACGCCACATGCATGGAATCCAGCAGCTCTCAAGGGGAACGAAATGAGACGTATGTCATCGATGGGAACCTGAGAGACAAGTTTACAGACTGACACTTTGTGTATTAAAAACAACCTCTTGCCTCTGCCAGATGAATGCTAACATATAATGAGAAATACTGTAGGGGGGCTAACGTATAGCTTCTATATGGTTATAACCGTTGAAGTAATGGGCGTTTGAACACAAGCTGTGAAGAAATGCAACGAAACAGATCATGTAACAATGCAAATTTGAATATATTCTTTATCCTCTGCAAAGAGTGACTCGTTACTGCTGAGTTTTGATGTCTTCATGTCTATCCATTTGTTGTCCAATTTCCTACCCCCAGGTGTTGAAGGTGCATATGCCAGAAGGAGCAGCACAATATACATTGAATTGAAGAATAAAGTGTAACAATCATTTTTTCCCCCATTCTATCGAGCTGAATTAATATTACTTTATATTTTGAAAAAGTACAATGTGAGTGCTCTTTATCTCGTTAAAAAACCCCCCACAGGTATTACAATATTTGTTCTAGTTTCTCTTGGGAAGCTGGAGCAGATTAGAATCATGTTCATTCACTTCGATGGGGAAAGATAAAATGCAGTATGACTGTTGTGAATTACAAGCGCCGAAAAAAATGAAAACAACTGTGAGGACAACTTGACCCGGTGTACCGTTTTGGGAGGGGATCACTGATCACTGGAAATGAGTCCAAATATTTCACGTGTTCCCATTTGTTTGCTGCTTGAAGAAGCCGAAAAACAAATACTACTCTCAGAGCCGCCAAATGTACAAATAAAAAAAGAACAACTGCCACTCCCCTACTTTTGACTCTCTGCATACAAGGTAATTATCTTAAATTATTTTTTTCGCATGCAGTACACCCTCACTTCCTCATTGTAGGATCGCTTTAAAAAACATGAATACTGAGAAAAGAAAACATCCCCAAATACCCACAACTCACATTCCAGCGTTGCCATTGATCTATTTATTTTACTTGACCTTTATTTGTCCAGGAAAGGAAATTGGGAACAGATTCTCATTTGCAAAAAACAGTGGAGTCAAACAAAACAAATTCAAGGGAAATACAAAAACAACAAACTGTATTGTGTGATTAGGCTTGCGCCGATATTAGATTCTGACGCGATAACTGCTTGCAAAAAAGAGATAAAAATGTGGTATCACGTCATTAAAATTACAGTTAATAGATTTTTTTTTTAATTTGGGTAAATAAAAATAGTAGTCTCCAGTGTACCCAATTTGAATATTTGGTGCATTAAGAAATGTGTACCACGTTAAGTTGAAATAAATAAATTAACAAACAAATATTAACATACTTCTTATGTTTTAATTCTTCTTAGTAAGTCGCGGTATCCCATTGCTGGTGAGCTATTATTAGCTAGAACAAGCCCAAAAGCTTCCCATGTTGTCTGTGGGGCTAACTAGTACCCACTGGTGCCATGTTTTTTTTTCTTGTTTTTACGATATCCATCCATCCATTTTCCGATGGATTTTCCAGAAAAAAAAGTCAGGAAACAAATAATAACACTATTAATGAAATAAATAATAACTAAATAACCCTTTCTGAGTTCTTCACAGAAAAAACAGGATATAAAAAATAACTAAACAACTCTCTCTCTTTATAGCCCCTTGAAATCCACAAAAAAAGAGTTCTGCCATCTACAAGAACGCCACCAATCTTAAGTTAAGTTTAAGTCAAGTCAAGTCAAGTCTTGTTCACGTGTTCTACTAATTGATCTGAGACACAACTAAAACACCGAAACATTCTATGGTGTGTAAATAACTTTGTGACCTTGATTTCAACCCTATTTGCGTCACGGGTCATTTTGCCCCGAAGACCACCTTTGTACTTTTTTTTGGTACAACTTCCATGGAAATGTGAATAAAAACAATATTTCAATTTTTCTGCAGTTGGGGACAATCTAGGAAAAGTCATAAAATTTCAAGGTAAAAATGTATCATTTAGGGTTTTTTTGGGGCGTTTTTAACACAGTGACGGGTCATTTTGACCCGAGGACAATAGGACGGTTAGAGGGCCGGGTCAAATGTAGTTTGAGGACCCCTGATTTAGAGCATTCCATTAATCTGCCATGCATATTTTTGGGATGTGGGAAGAAACCGGAGTACCCGGAGAAAACCCACACAGGTTTTTAGGACAATAAACATGAATTGACATAGCAGAAAGGAATCCATGTAAGTAATCTGGACTTAACGCAGTTGTTCTCGCTTGTCTTTGTTCCTCTCTTCCGTGTGCGTAACTGCTCGACCCTGCCTTCTCTGCTCGGCCAAGAAGGAAGGGAAAAAAAGCCCGCCGGGCTCTCACCATTTACTTCAAAGAGCCGGCTCATTTAGCAATATCTTTAAGTACCTAATCGTATTTTTCCCTGCTTAGAAATCCCCTCAAATAAAGGAAAGAAGGACGCATTACCGGTTACAGACCATTTGAGCAGTTATCGAAACCTTGACTTTTAAAAACATACCTAAGTGTGAACGTCATACTATTTATAATACATTCCATATCATGTGGCGAGTTTTCTTTTTTGTTGCACGGTGTTCTAGTTGTTTAGGGCAAAACATTTGAAAAGAAGGTCGTGGGGTGGATCTCGCGCAAGAGTGAAAATGCCCACATCGCCACTTGCTATCAAAGTCAAGGTCGAATGTTTTGAGTTTATGTGCGACAAGTACGTTCTGGCATCAGACCTCGTAGATTCCGAGCGCGATATCGTTGACTTCAAAGCAAAGTCCATCATTGTTCATGTTTTAGAACCAGCCCTTCTTTAAACAGTCGCAGTTAGTAGTTCTCCAAAGTGTCATGCCAGCCATGCCAGGAAATGTCTTGCCTGACTGCATTCCTTTACCCAAAGCAAAGCCATTGCTGTTCGGCATATTGCAACTGATACCAAAGCAGGTTGGCCCTAAGTGCCACTTGAAAAGCGTCTCCATACCGCCGCTTCAAATGGCAACTTGCATCTCTCGGGCACTTGTGAGGACTTCCTTGTGTGTGTGTATGTGTGTGTGCGTGCGCCTTAATAAAAGTGATAGTTCATTGCTAACACATGTTTCATTAAGTGAAACGGTGAAGAGGAAATGGAAAAATCGAAGAGTGTGGTAATTAAAAACAGGCCAAAAGCAGGGGGGCGGGGGGGGGGGGGGGCGGAAGACAACAAATGACTTTTATGCCCTTTAGGAAGGATTTCACACAAGTATGCATGGAGATTCTTCAGCCGCAATCCGATTGGAGAAGACGAGCGGCGCTTGATATTCCCATTACGGGCGCATCCCTTCCTCTTCCGTTGCACTCCCTCTCTCCTATCTCCTGACCCAGACGTTTGTTTCCAGCCCCAAGCTCCCCCTCGCAGGATTCCTGCGTCAGGGAGGAATGTACGCGCCTAGCCGCAATTAACATTTCGTCCGTGCGGTATCCACCCACACACACACACACACACATGCACACCTATGTGGGACGCTTAATGACAGCATATTTATGATGGGCAAATATTTGCATAGGGAAAAGCTGCCACGGAGCGACTCCAAGATAATTGAAAGGAGCTTGAGCGGGACAGATGACTGGGCTTTTGACGGCAATATGCCGTGTATACAACACCCATATACATCAACGGATATTACGTACATCAAGTGTCAGCAATGCATGGAGAAAGAAAACAAGAAATCCTGGCACACCAATGCCGGGAGAGGCGGTGAGCGGGAGGAGGGAGAGGAAAAGGGGAGGGCTGCAAGGTGCAGCGTGGAGTGCAATATTTTCTGTGGCAATAAAGATGAGATCCGTTTTTTTTTCCTCAAAAGGTGAAGAAATGAATGTACGAGACCGCCACAAAAGAAAGAAAGCTGCAGCACACTCCTCAAAGAATATCCTTCCTCCCAGCTGGGAGGACACACACACACACACACAGCCAGCCCAACTGTCTGGATGGGGGAGGGGTACACTAGGATGCAGGGATGGTGAGCGAACACAGCATAAAAGAACAGACGAAGGGAAAGGAAGCTCGAGAACATCATGAGGAGGAATACCAAGGAGAATATCATGTGTGTGTGTGTGTGTGTGTGCTGTTTACACACATGCACATACACACAAATTGGGTGAAAGGAGCGATTAAGCCTACGAGCCAAAATGTCCGCATAATAAAAAGGTGGGATGTCACGGGTTGTGCCATACAAATAGAGGAAGAGTCAGGAGCACACGCGCACACACGCACACACACACACACACGCACACACACACACACAAAATCACACTCACACAGGCACACATGCACACAATCACACACATGCACAGAAACAGCCACCTGACTCAGCAGCGTGCGCTCCATCACTATTCACCACCTCTTTGCTCTTGCCAGCACACACACACACAAACACACACACACACACACATACACACTTTCTGACAAAGCCCCCCTGCAGAGGAGTAATTGGGAAGTCAATAACACAACACACAATGCCATATGTGAAAACAGACAGAGCGGCAGACACACACACACACACACACATACGTGTTTTGGTGCATTTTCAGGACGTCCGTTTGTTCACCCGACATATGGGTACATGCCTTTCCCGTGGTCCTACAGGCTCCAAAAAAATATGGTAACCATGAAAAAAAATCAGGAAGACAGCCATCTACTCAGATTTTGGCTAGGACGTAATTTTTTTTTGATTTATGACAAAACTACTACATATGAGGACATTGACAGGTTTTTGTGTATTATGGAGACAGTCACCTCAAACACACTACCATTTCATGTTTTTGTGAATTTTGAGCCCCCTAGATACACATCATTTTCAAGTATATATGACTTATGAAGACCAGCTAAGAGTAAAGTGTGTATTTTTAAATTGACTCATGTTACATACCAACAGTATATGTTAGGCACATGTGTCCAATTGTCATGCTCGGGCATGGGGAGAACTCTACAAAGGAAGGAAGCCCAGATTCAAACATTCAAATATCAATTGCTGAACTGTGAGGCGAATGTGCCAAACAGTCGTTACACCCGTCATCCCTCAAATATTCACATTAACAATACAAGATAGTAAAATAAGCTGTGAAGAAGAAGAGACGGTTAAGTATGCGGTCAGTCCACTTTCTTATTTTTTAATTGCTGACAAATATGAAATTATGAACACAGAAAACATGCCACCTCATCTCCATGACACAAAGCACTGCAATAGATGAGGGTTGTTTAAACTGAAGAAGATTATGTCAAAATGTGAATACTGCGATGAAGAATTTTTAATGAATCTGGCCATATATTGTGCCATGTGTGTAGCAACTTCTTTAGCTACCGTTAGACAAAAGCAACTTTTATAAAAGTATTGAAATTCTTGAAATAGGATGAATTCAAATGTTTCAGGGTTTTTCCGAAATATCACCTCAAACCTAATAAGCCTATCTTTTGTGAGAAGTTTGTATATCGTACGTACGTTTATATACAGCAGGGGTGTCCAAGGTCGGTCCTCAAGGGCCGCTGTCTTTTTGTTTTCCAGCTCTCCCAGGATGTTCTAATGCTGCATCAGAGCTGACTGATGAACTGATCATCTGAAACAGGTGTGATGCAGCCGGGAGAGCTGGAAAACAGGCACGACAGTGGCCCTCCAGGCCCAGATCGGGACATGCCTGATATACAGTATAATTTACATGATCATACATCTTCAAGGATTTTCCAAATTGCTCTTGAAGATCATGAAACAACAAACGTGAAACACAGTATTAAACAACAAATATGAAATCCATAATTGACCATCCCACCCTAAATGCACCATTGCTATTGCTTTAGTTAACTTGAACTGAAATGTACCCAGACGTGCTCGCATTTCAATGGACTAGCCATTCATTTCCCTTTTTAATGCAGTTATATCCTGTTGTGGATGTAGTTTTTGATGGACACCCAGCCTCTGTCTTTCAGAGCTGCTGGCTCTGTGTGGAGACAGGACTCACAGCTCGTTTTACCTGAAACTTTATGGCTTGTTATGAAATCAAACATATGTCGCTCAACAGCCTTCACTTCATCATCTGTCCACGTGTGTCTCTTATTCCCACCTGTAAAAGAAGGCATTATTTATTAAAAATGGAAAAATAAAATAATCAAGATATTCCAGGAAATAATGAGAATTCTGAAAATTTGAGAATTTTGAGAATTTATCTCTCATTCCATTCATGGTCTCCAGAGGGTTCAGTCAGGTCACTTGGTGTCTGGAACATAACATTACGGTGTCAAAATATTCAGCATTCTTCATTCTGACCAGTTAAGAAATTAATAAACATTAATTATCATTGAACATTGCTCACGGGAGAGTTTGGGATGAATATACCACACTATAGAAAGTTAACACTGTTCAGTTTTGTGGAACAGCAATATGGGGACATTCGAACACAGGCTCTCCAGAGTTAGGTTAAGACAAAAGTCATGTCACCTGAAACACACTCAGGTTTTTCAGGTCTGAAGAAATATGAGGACATGACGACTGAAATCATGGAGAGTCCATGTTTCTGATTTATAACTTCTCCTGTGTTTGTCAAAGAAAGCTGAAAACTCAAACCTAGTATATCATGATAAGAAGTAGTAACCTGTTGTAAGGATGAAGTGGATCTCTCACTCCATTCTTAGTTTCCAGAGGGTTCAGTCAGGTACCTGTCACTTGATGTCTGCAACATAACAACATTACGGTGTCAAAAGTTTCAGCATTCTTCATTCTGACCAGTTAAGAAATGAATAAACATTATTTCTCATTGAACATTGCTCACAGGAAAGTTTGGGAATAATGTACCACACTATAGTAAGTTAACACTGTTCAGCTCTGAGTAACAGCAATATGGGGACATTCGAACACAGGCTCTCCAGAGTTAGGTTAAGACAAAAGTCATGACACCTGAAACACACTCAGGTTTTTCAGGTCTAAAGAAATATGGGGACATGACGACTGAAATCATGGAGAGTACATGTTTCTGATTTATAACTTCTCCTGTGTTTTTCAAAGAAAGCTGAAAACTCAAACCTAGTATATCATGACAAGAAGTAGTAACCTGTTGTAAGAATGAAGTGGATCTCTCACTCCATTCATGGTCTCCAGAGGGTTCAGTCAGGTCACTTGGTGTCTGCAACATAACATTACGGTGTCAAAATATTCAGCATTCTTCATTCTGACCAGTTAAGAAATGAATAAATATTAATTATCATTGAACATTGCTCACGGGAGAGTTTGGGATGAATATACCACACTATAGAAAGTTAACACTGTTCAGTTCTGTGGAACAGCAATATGGGGACATTCGAACACAGGCTCTCCAGAGTTAGGTTAAGGCAAAAGTCATGTCACCTGAAACACACTCGGGTTTTTCAGGTCTAAAGAAATATGAGGACATGACGACTGAAATCATGGAGAGTCCATGTTTCTGATTTAAAACTTCTCCTGTGTTTGTCAAAGAACATTGAAAATTCAAACCTAGTATATCATGATAAGAAATAGTAACCTGTTGTAAGGATGAAGTGGATCTCTCACTCCATTCTTGGTTTCCAGAGGGTTCAGTCAGGTACCTGTCACTTGATGTCTGCAACATAACAACATTACGGTGTCAAAAGTTTCAGCATTCTTCATTTTGACCAGTTAAGAAATGAATAAATATTAATTATCATTGAACATTGCTCACGGGAGAGTTTGGGATGAATATACCACACGATAGAAAGTTAAAACTGTTCAGTTCTGTGGAACAGCAATATGGGGACATTCGAACACAGGCTCTCCAGAGTTAGGTTAAGGCAAAAGTCATGTCACCTGAAACACACTCGGGTTTTTCAGGTCTAAAGAAATATGAGGACATGACGACTGAAATCATGGAGAGTCCATGTTTCTGATTTATAACTTCTCCTGTGTTTGTCAAAGAACATTGAAAATTCAAACCTAGTATATCATGATAAGAAGTAGTAACCTGTTGTAAGAATGAAGTGGATCTCTCACTCCATTCATGGTCTCCAGAGGGTTCAGTCAGGTCAGTTGGTGTCTGCAACATAACATTACGGTGTCAACATACAGTATTCAACATTCTTCATTCTGACCAGTTAAGAAATGAATAAACATTAATTATCATTGAACATTGCTCACGGGAGAGTTTGGGATGAATATACCACACTATAGAAAGATAACACTGTTCAGTTCTGTGGAACAGCAATATGGGGACATTCGAACACAGGCTCTCCAGAGTTAGGTTAAGGCAAAAGTCATGTCACCTGAAACACACTCGGGTTTTTCAGGTCTAAAGAAATATGAGGACATGACGACTGAAATCATGGAGAGTCCATGTTTCTGATTTATAACTTCTCCTGTGTTTGTCAAAGAACATTGAAAATTCAAACCTAGTATATCATGATAAGAAGTAGTAACCTGTTGTAAGAATGAAGTGGATCTCTCACTCCATTCATGGTCTCCAGAGGGTTCAGTCAGGTCAGTTGGTGTCTGCAACATAACATTACGGTGTCAACATATTCAGCATTCTTCATTCTGACCAGTTAAGAAATGAATAAACATTAATTATCATTGAACATTGCTCACGGGAGAGTTTGGGATGAATATACCACACTATAGAAAGTTAACACTGTTCAGTTCTGTGGAACAGCAATATGGGGACATTCGAACACAGGCTCTCCAGAGTTAGGTTAAGGCAAAAGTCATGTCACCTGAAACACACTCGGGTTTTTCAGGTCTAAAGAAATATGAGGACATGACGACTGAAATCATGGAGAGTCCATGTTTCTGATTTATAACTTCTCCTGTGTTTGTCAAAGAAAGCTGAATACTCAAACCTAGTATATCATGATAAGAAGTAATAACCTGTTGTAAGAATGAAGTGGATCTCTCACTCCATTCATGGTCTCCAGAGGGTTCAGTCAGGTCAGTTGGTGTCTGCAACATAACATTACGGTGTCAACATATTCAGCATTCTTCATTCTGACCAGTTAAGAAATGAATAAACATTAATTATCATTGAACATTGCTCACGGGAGAGTTTGGGATGAATATACCACACTATAGAAAGTTAACACTGTTCAGTTCTGTGGAACAGCAATATGGGGACATTCGAACACAGGCTCTCCAGAGTTAGGTTAAGGCAAAAGTCATGTCACCTGAAACACACTCGGGTTTTTCAGGTCTAAAGAAATATGAGGACATGACGACTGAAATCATGGAGAGTCCATGTTTCTGATTTATAACTTCTCCTGTGTTTGTCAAAGAACATTGAAAATTCAAACCTAGTATATCATGATAAGAAGTAGTAACCTGTTGTAAGGATGAAGTGGATCTCTCACTCCATTCTTGGTTTCCAGAGGGTTCAGTCAGGTACCTGTCACTTGATGTCTGCAACATAACAACATTACGGTGTCAAAAGTTTCAGCATTCTTCATTCTGACCAGTTAAGAAATGAATAAACATTATTTCTCATTGAACATTGCTCACAGGAGAGTTCGGGAATAATGTACCACACTATAGTAAGTTAACACTGTTCAGCTCTGAGTAACAGCAATATGGGGACATTCGAACACAGGCTCTCCAGAGTTAGGTTAAGGCAAAAGTCATGTCACCTGAAACACACTCGGGTTTTTCAGGTCTAAAGAAATATGAGGACATGACGACTGAAATCATGGAGAGTCCATGTTTCTGACTTATAACTTCTCCTGTGTTTGTCAAAGAAAGCTGAAAACTCAAACCTAGTATATCATGATAAGAAGTAGTAACCTGTTGTAAGAATGAAGTGGATCTCTCACTCCATTCATGGTCTCCAGAGGGTTCAGTCAGGTCAGTTGGTGTCTGCAACATAACATTACGGTGTCAACATATTCAGCATTCTTCATTCTGACCAGTTAAGAAATGAATAAACATTAATTATCATTGAACATTCCTCACGGGAGAGTTTGGGATGAATATACCACACTATAGAAAGTTAACACTGTTCAGTTCTGTGGAACAGCAATATGGGGACATTTGAACACAGGCTCTCCAGAGTTAGGTTAAGGCAAAAGTCATGTCACCTGAAACACACTCGGGTTTTTCAGGTCTAAAGAAATATGAGGACATGACGACTGAAATCATGGAGAGTCCATGTTTCTGATTTATAACTTCTCCTGTGTTTGTCAAAGAAAGCTGAAAACTCAAACCTAGTATATCATGATAAGAAGTAGTAACCTGTTGTAAGGATGAAGTGGCTCTCTCACTCCCTTCTTGGTCTCCAGAAGGTTCAGTCAAGATCCCGTAAACTTGGTGTCTGCAACATAACACCATTATGGTGTCAAAATATTCAGCGTTCTTCATTCTGACCAGTTAAGAAATCAATAAACATTATTTCTCATTGAACATCTCTCACAGGAGGGTTTGGGATTAATATACCACACTACAGAAAGTTAACACTGTTCGGCTCTGTGGAACATCAATATGGGGACATTCGAACACAGGCTCTCCAGTGTTAGGTCCAGACAAAAGTCATTTCACCTGATCACACTCTGGTTTTTCAGCAACATTACAGTATCAGAAATATTCTAAAAAGTATTCTACAGTAACTGAAGAAGTATGAGGGCATGACTGAAATCATGAAAATCAACATTATAGCAACCATAGAGTGTCAGAAATATGCCGTAGTTACATGACTTTTGAATAAATTAAACTTCATACACAGCACAAGCCGGCTCTTTATGGTAGTTACCACTGTACAGCTCTTATAGCTAACAATTTCAGGACAACAGACATGACTGAGTTCAAATAATAAAGACAACACCCGAAACATACTCTTTCAGACTAAAACAATGTAATGACTGAAAAATAATTCCGGTGACCATTCGTTGTTTTCAACTAAGTAGAGACTTTTGATGGGCAGTACAAATTGCTGATAAAAATGTGGATTTGTCAAACAGCTACCACAGCCTTCTTCAATCAGGTGAAATAAGCATTATGAAGGAAGTTTAAAGGCATCTAATTTTCCTCGACTATTACGGATAGTATGCGTTTTTATGAATTGTGATATTTGGTGAAGCACAATATTTTAACAGAAGCCGAATAATTTCTATTTCTATTTTTTCATTCCAAGATATTCCTAGTTCTACATGGCAATACAATATTCTCAATAATTATTTTTGCTCCAATATGATCAATGGCATAAAAAAACATGCTGTTGTTTATTGTGACATTTTTGGGGTAAATACAATGTATGAATAAAATCTGTCACTGTGACAGGCTTTGGTTGCAGCTCTTGTCATGTGCTTGCGGTAGCCATAAGAATTAGATAGCAGGTAGATTGATAGCATACCTTTATAATCATTGATCCACTGGGCTTTCAAACAAGGCTTGTTGACTCCAGATAAAAGGAGCAGCCTCAGATTCAGGGCTCAGTCTGGTTCTTCTTTGTGACATTATCACCACCAGTAAACATCTACAATGGAAAGTGAGAAGAAGTCAGCCAGACAAGTAAGCACAATATTATGGCAGCACTTATTTTGGCTCAAAAAGTACTGAGCCAAAGGAATATTATTTTCTTCCTCAAAAATACAAAAATTCATTTCATCAAACATTTGCTGGTCAGACTAATAGATTCGGGCAAACCATTTGTCAGGCAGATAACAATGTAAAATTAAAATAGAGTAACACAATATTGTCTTGACCAAATGTACCAACAAAGCTGAATTCTGCTATAATTTCATTGCAAACGTTTGTTTGTTTTTTCATTGAAACGGTGTACAATTGAATCAGCACAAGAATAAACAGTGTAAATACACCGGGCTTAGCGTAAATGCTGGAAGTGCCTGGCCCACTTTCATTAGGCTACCTGTACTAACTAATTTAAATTAACTGCAATCGAATAAAACAAATACTGCACTGAAATAAACATATGGCACCAAAACCAAGTTCCACAGACTGTGCTGTTAAAGATTTAGAAAAGTTTTCCAGAACCTTGCCTGCAGGACATGTCCACATTACTTTTACTGGAAGCTTATTAGCATGCTAACGATCGAGCTAGCTAGCTAGCTGTCGTATTGAATGATATTACCTTTGGTGGGCACTATTAAACACGGTTATATTGAACAACTTCTATGTTACGGTAAGATAAACGAAAAGGAATTGCTTACCCGATGGTCATCCACGCGTGGTCGTGTTTGAGAGTAGGATTGTCTGGCTGCTTCACATGTTGGATTTTGTGTGACTGCTAATTGATGTGACTTATCAGGACGAGGGCGGGGAAAATGTGTGAGTCAGTCCGAAAAAGATGACATTTGAGGTCCTGCACAATGACGTCACTGAAAGTGTGTTAAAAGTGTGTTAAGTACCGAAGTTGGCCACTAGTTTTCCAAATGAAAAGTGAGTCGAAATTTAAACACACTTAAACACACAATTTCTGAAAATTGTCCTCTTTCAGGACATCACTTATTTTTGGTGTGGGAGTATCCTCGTGAGCTCTAGAGCAGTGTAGACTGCGTGGAAATATGAGGACGCGAAAAATGTCCTCATTTTTCCACAGGTCCTCATTGTGAAGGTGTGTTATCATAAAATTGTCCCGATATGTCATGAACACAAACGCACACACACACACACACACACACACACACACACACACACACACACACACACACACACACAATTAATTACACTCATGAGTCATCGTTAGGCCTCACTGCATCTTTTGAAAGATACGATATAAATCCACATTATTGTTTGGATTATTCTGATCTCGCAAAATATGTATGTCCTTCGAGTTGAAGCCCACGTTAATAGGTCACACAAGACGATTCAATCTTGAAAGAATTGGACCAAAACAGCTAAACTAAAGACACATTTCTGTTTTGATTTGGCTTTGACTGGCACGTGGTCATAACGTAACCACGACAGACCCCCCTCCTCAAAAATATCATCACATTTCTCTTGGCTGCTCCGCTTCCAGTATTGTATATGGAGCCTACGTTTTTTTTTCATTCTCATCCAATCAAATGTCAGCCTCTTTTGTGTTGCCATGTTAATCTAATCTGCCCGGGGTCCTCAGAATCAATGGGGGGGGGGGGGGGGGCATATGCCCTCAACAGTTTTCGCAATGGGACCGTTTGTTTCACGACCGTGACGCTATTTTCCGGTCCTTTAATTGGCTGGTGGAAGAGCGTGATGATGTTTTGGCGTTTTGGGATGTTCCTGATCGTAATGCATCAATGCGGCGCGATCGCGTCGGTAGGAAGAAGTGGATTACGCCACGAAATGTAAGCGTCTGCTTATTCATGTCTTGGTATTTTACAGTGGTGTCAAATTACACCGACAGCAGTTGCTAACATTGCGGTGAGCCGAGACGAGACAGCTGGAGCCATCAAACCGTTCCTTTGGAGGGATCCGAGACGCCATCTTTACCTCTCGGCTCCATCATCTGCTTACGGCGCTGCTGGGAACGAGACGTCTCACAAACCCACACAAATGCTGATTGCCTTATAAGGCGACTGTCTCTCCCTCTCCCTCCATCTGTCTCGCTTTCTCGGCGGTACGGGGGAGGGATGAGTGGTTTCAATTATGAGCAACAGAGACCAAATTAGGCACCTGGCAATTCCAATATGGCCTCTTTGTCTGCCTCAAGTATAGGATGTGCTTGCTGTTCTGTATGATCCACCGGACACAACATTAAGTACACCTGCCTTTGTCTGTGTTTTGTCTTCTGTTATTTTATGTTCGATCTTCTGGAAAGCGCTGCGAGTGTTGTGAAAGCCCCGTAATCAAGAAAGAGGTATCGTATTTATGAAGATGAAAGGGTTGCACAGCATTGCCTGAGAGGGGTGGGATATGTTAAGGGGCTATGACAGAGCAATTTGTGTAAACAGGAAGTACCGGATTTAGACTGCGGGGGTGGAGGGGACTAATGAAACACTTCAAAACCTAAACAAGGATGCGCACAACATTGTGCAGCAATCCATTTGGAATGACATGAAGGCGTTGAAGATGACATCATTTTGAACACTGTGTGTTTACATGATCCAGGAAAGGTGCTGCTGTTTTTGTGGGCAACTGATGCGGTTTTTTTTTCTTGCTATGAGCTCCCAAGATAGTTGTTCTCAACCTATTTTAAACGCTTTAGATTGGTTGATGATAATAGACTAAGTTGGGACAGACTCATGGTATGGATTCATGGAAAAATTCTAAAATTGATCATATTTGGACATACATGCTTTGCAGATTTTTACCTACGACGATGGATTGATCTTAACTTGTTAAAAAAAAAAATTAAAAGGTGAGCAATGTCTGTTTGCGGCATTCAGAAGAAAAAGTTTGGACACCTTTGAATTAGACTGTGCAGGTGTACCTAATGAATTGTCCAGTGGATTTATGTCGACTTCCTGAACCTTGCAGCAACTTGAAGAAGAAGAAGAAAAAAAAGAACATACACTTTCACAAGCTGTATTGAGAAAAAAGAAAGAATTCAGCCATTGGAGCTCAGCAGCAGGCCGCCATTGATCGGCGCACGGCCGCTTTGAGAGGCGACTATCGACTACTGTGCGATCAATAGTCGCTGATTACTGCCTGGATTAAGCAGCAAACCTGAGTGATGTTTTTGGCAACAAAGATCTTCCGAATGTAAGTGCTTTGACTCACTCCCCCAACCCGCATTTGCTCTCACATGAGCCCACCCAAGCCATAATGTACAAATGCATCACCACGGCGCGTAGATGGCCTCTCTTAATGAGGGTTGGCAGTTTGCAGCTGCACGCTTGCACCCCCGGAGGCATTTGTCACTTATGTTGCTTTTCCACTGCACAGTAGCAGCTCCTTGGGGCCCCACACTGTTGTCTGCTTGGAAACTAGTACCTGGGGAAAGTGGCGAATCCACAAAGCAGCGAACGCATCAGTGGAGATGAGAGAACAACAGCGGAGGAGGACGAGGGTGTCCTGTCGGCATGCGGCTGCGTAAATTATCCAAAGGGGACACTTTGGACAGCTAGAGAACAGGCGCTTGCGGCGAAAAAAAACAAACAAACACTTGCATTATAGATAAATAAAATATAGGACAATTACACTGATACTGAACTGCAGAGTCATTCGGGTCTATTAACTTGAGCGCGGCTAGCCCCCTAGTAGGACTCAAGTTAATCGATGTCAATGCCTCAACACACTTTGATGCCGACAGTCCGACACGGTTGCCGTTCCTCCAGATCACTTTTTGATGAACAAGGCTTTTGTAAGTGTGTGATTTTAGCTGTCAAAAAGGCTACCATGCTTCTGATGTCACTTGATCTCATACAGCAAAATTTATGGAGAGATTTATCAACATTTTCATACTGTTTCTAGAGAGGAAAACAGTATAAGTACGGCGATGCACAGCAAGCAGAAAATGTTGCTTAACCGGTTGGATGTTTGTTATTAACTCATTCAGTACGAGCCAATTCTGGATCAAGTCTGAAAAGACGTTTAAAAACGTCTTTGGGGGTGAATGAGTTAAGAGAAATGTTTTTTTTGGGGGGGGGTGCTTCTGTATCCTAAATCAACAAAAAAAAAACCCATATAGACACGCATACATGCTTGCAAAAAAGTAAGCTCACCTTTCCTACTTTAAGAGGGCATTACAGTCGGCTAAAAAAAAAAAAAAAAAAAAAAAAACAACCCCAGATCAAAAACAACAGCTCAAATATAGCCGGGGGACACGGTCCAATCTAAATAACCCTGCTGAGGAGGACGCCATAGACATCAGGTATCAACCTATGTCGAAAAGCAGAAACATTATTTGGCCACGGAGCACAAGTGATTCCTCATGCCCTCTTCTGCGTGTCCATATTTGGCACACAGACGCTCGGCATCCCTCACTTGGGGTCGAGGAAAAAAGTCCGGCCTCTAATCCACTGAGCTGCTCAGAGAAAACGTGCTGATTTTGCCCTTTTTCCAATCGACCCCCCCCCCCCCCACCCCCACTGCTCCCATCCCAGTCCTTAATCCACCCGGCTGCAGGTCTGGGGGAATAATCCTGGATTAAGAGGTCCTCCCAACAGCGCGGGCTATACGTACGGGTGCCCCGCCGTCATAGTTGACGGTGCCCGAGGCGGTGCATTATTCATACGGCGAGAGGACACAAGGGCCCATCCGAAAAGAGGCAAACGGTGCGTGATTAGGCTGGAACGAGCGCGTCTTGTCGCCCTGAGGGGAGCTGCGGAGGCACATAATGCTAAAGAGGGATAATACTAGGCGGCCCTGCTGATATTACACACGGTTTTTATAGGAGCTCCTCAGAGAGGCACTTTTGTTTGCACGCGATATACTCTAATTGGTGTAACCTTCTTATTGTTGTCATCAGAACCTTTGTGTGGGTGCGCGTGCGCGTCTTCCCACCAGAAAAACAAAACAATTGTTGACATCGCCATAAATATGCAGCAAAATATAAGCGATGTTTGAATTTGTGAGCTCATTAATGTGATCTCATGAATAATTCATGTTCAAATTTTACATTGCATGGGTTTTTTTTTTTGGGGTGTGCTTGCTATAGGTGACAAAATGCGACTCCAAACCCACTCAACACTACAAAACATGACATCACTACATTGAGAAATTCAAACACATTTAACCTCAACAATACTACAGTATATTAACCACAAACGGCATCCAAGTCAAACACTAAATAAACCATATCACTAAATCAAACCAGGAAATCACTCAATGCAACAATTTTTGAGACCAAAATATTACATTTAAATGGAACATCAGTATATTAACAATACAAAATAGTACATTTGACAGGAAATCACCATATTGACCATGCAAAAATACTACATTAAACAAAACACAGTATCAATTGTAAAATCACAACACTTAACCACAAGACACATAAGAAAGCCACACTGAACAAAGCATTAAACCTTACACTTAAGCATTAAAACCACCATTTTTAACAAGGACAGTACAGTTACTCACAAAACACTTGATCCATTTGCCTAAAAACACTGTCGGCAACACTTCAGTTCAATGTAAAAAGACATTTGGCAACAATTTAGAACCCAACAAAACTATAGAAACACGACGTTCAAAAGCAAACTATTTTATTAGCCTGAAAACTAGTTCACCCAAATCCACAAGCTATTCTACTTGAGACTTTAAATACCAAATAAAGTCACCGAAACGTTAGATTATATGACAAAATACTTCATTGCACCTTACAAATATCACTGTTTGCTATGAAAATATGGAACCATCATATCACCCTCCCACACCCAAAGAACCCCCCAAAACGATGTAAAACAAACAACAACAAAAAAAAACGTCTTCAATCGCAAAAATTCTAAGATATGGCAAAGTTGTGTGCAAGGCTATGCTTTTTTTAAATGCGCTTTTATGTACTTCCGGTTCAATTTGGCAACGGTAGCCATTAGCGTGTTTAAGAGACGTTGGTACGCTTCAGATATTTTTGACTTTTTTGGAAACCGTGATTAATATCAAGATTTTATGTCTTTGTATTTCAAGTCAAATTCAATTAAAGTCACCCACAGGTGAAAAAATTCCATCTTTGTTGGTTTTATTTTACAGCGAAGTACATAAACGCTTCCATGTTAACTTCGGGGCTCTGTAGAACATGACGTCAGCCTGTAAAAAAAAAAAAAAACAACAACAACAATAAACAAACAAAAAACTAGTTAAGATGTGCAATTACATTTTGTACTAAATTCGAGTAATGAAAAGTCTCCTCAAAATGACACATTTCACACGAGTAAATGTTAACAGCAAGCATTTAGGACTGTACTGTCATTCAATGCAATACTCGTCGTTGTCAATCAATACATGAACTGTGACTTCTCTATTAATGCTTCGACATACGTACATTGAAAGCGATTACCATCACGATCTGTCCAGAAATCAATAAGTGTGTGATGACTGACACTCAATCTGTAGGAGTATTAAGAAACTGTTTGGAGACAGAGCTGATCTCACACACACACACACACACACACACACACACACACACGCGCGCACACATGTTTATTTACCTTGCTGGCCG